>NC_081186.1:65640261-65945981 GCF_029867415.1 Vicia villosa | reverse complement strand
ATCTGCATATTTCAGTTTTCCAATAGAAAATATAATAATTGATGTGCTTAAACAAAAAACAAATCAACAGGACAACATGTTCTACAATCTCAGTCAATACAACATATAATCACTACACTATCCCTTACTCCACTATTCCAATTAAGAACTAGTAGGCTTTTGATTCATTTAAAATATCGTTTACTATTTTGAGAAACTATAAACAGAAAAAGTAGAAATTGCTGTGCTTAAACTAAAAACAAATAAACAGGACATCATGTTCTACAATCTCAGTGAATACAACATATAATCATTATCCCTTACTCCACTTTTCCAATAAAGAACTAGTAGGCTTTTGATTCATTTAAAATATTGTTTATTATTTTGAGAAACTATTAACAGAAAAAATAGAAATTGGTGTGCTTAAAACTAAAAAACAAACAACTGGACAACAAGTTCTACAATGTCAGTCAATACATCATATAATCACTATCCCTTACTCCACTATTCCAATTAAGAGATAGTAGGCTTTTGATTCATTTAAAATATGGTTGATTATTTTGAGAAACTATAAACAGAAAAAATAGAAATTGGTGTGCTTAAACTAAAAACAAATCAACAGGACAACATGTTTTACAATCTCAGTCAATACATCATATAATCACTATCCCTTACTTCACTATTCCAATTAAGAACTAGTAGGCTTTTGATTCATTTAAAATATGGTTTATTATTTTGAGAAACTATAAACAGTGAAAATAGAAATTGGTGTGCTTAAACTTAAAACAAATCAACTGGACAACATGTTCTACAATGTCAGTCAATACAGCATATAATTACTATCCCTTACTCCACTATTCCAATTAAGAACTAGTAGGCTTTTGATTCATTTAAAATATGGTTTATTATTTTGAGAAACTACAAAGAGAAAAAATAGAAATTGGTGTGCTTAAACGAAAAACAAATCAACAGGACAACATGTTCAACAATCTCAGTCAATACAACATATAATCACTATCTCTTACTCGACTATTCCAATTAAGAACTAGTAGGCTTTTGATTCATTTAATATATGGTTTATTATTTTGAGAAATTATAAACAGAAAAAATAGAAATTGGTGTGCTTAAACTTAAAACAAATAAACAGGACAGCATGTACTACAATCTCAGTCAATACAACATATAATCACTATCCCTTACTCGACTATTCCAATTAAGAACTAGTAGGCTTTTGATTCATTTAAACATATATAATATTTGTATATGAAAAAATCAATTAATCTAAATATTTTTATATACAAAAATTTACTATCGATCCAAATATTTTTTCTAAATAATACCTAAACATAAATAATATTTGTATACAGAATTTTTTTTTATTATTCTAAACATTTTTATATATAAAAAATAATATTCATGATCCAAAAATTTTAATTCAAGCATATGCACAATTTATTACTAGTTTTAAAAAAAAATCAATTCACACTGCTCTGCCTATTGATGCTTTTTAGTTGTAAGTGGATCCACCCTTTTATTGGCGGAGGTTCTATGCAACAATTTTATTTTTTTAAAACATGATATATTGAGAATAATGACTGAAATGTATGATATAATGGGTAGAAATTTGTATAAAGTGGTCTCCGGGTAAAAAATTATCGTAATCTATACACAAGTATCTATGGTATTTATCAGAAACTGACATATCTATACAACGATATATCTATACAAAAAAAAACTATCAATAGTATATGCTCAGCAGCAGTCCAACTTATACTTTGTGAGAGTAAGAAAATCTTGTTTTTATCCACATTCAGAACTCCGCGTGTTAGAACATCACGAGTGAGAACCCAACAGGTCAGAACCCAACGGGCACAACATCCCATACATTGACAGAGACTGCACTTCCCTCCCCGTCCCACCTGACCTGCAAGAAAAACAAAAAACCAAGGATATGAGCATTAGGGAGAAAACATCATCATCCACATATTAAATATTCTACTCATATATTAGCAGAAAGAAAACAAAGGATTACCAAGTTCAACATGGAACAATTAGAAACTCATAATATAGGAATCCCTCTTAGAAACCCACCAACACTATAACATATAGGAATTTAACAATACAAGACAAACTCAAGGTCTTAACTAACAAAGCATCAAATTAACAGTGTAATTATGCAGACAACACCATAAGCTCCTTATTGAATTTTCACTATTGTATCCAATAATACCCATTACCACTAATAACAATCTACCACCAAACAAATCAAGCTGCAGATCAATGGAACAAATACAGAAACTTCACCACCTCCTCAATACATAAACCTGTCAACCCCAGTTCCAGAGTAAAACTGAAAAACAAGGCTCATAACTGATACACTATGCCAATTTCCTGACATTTTCAAGCCGGTGTTGAAATGTTGATTTCCGCGGATAACATAGGAATCCCTCTTAGAAACCCATCAACACTATAACAGATAGGAATTTAACAATACAAGACAAACTCAAGGCCTTAAAACTAACAAAGCATCAAACTAACAGTGTAATTATGCAGACAACACCATAAGCTCCTGATTGGATTTTCACTATTGTATCCAATAACACCCATTACCACTAATACCAATCTACCACCAAACAAATCAAGCTGCAGATCAATGGAACAAATACAGAAACTTCACCACATCCAGGACAATATAACTGTTGTATGGGTGGGTTAACATAAAACACTGTACACTAGACTACCAAATCTGCATATTTCAGTTTTCCAATAGAAAATATAATAATTGATGTGCTTAAACTAAAAACAAATCAACAGGACAACATGTTCTACAATCTCAGTCAATACAACATATAATCACTATCCCTTACTCCACTATTCCAATTAAGAACTAGTAGGCTTTTGATTCATTTAAAATATGGTTTATTATTTTGAGAAACTATAAACAGAAAAAATAGAAATTGGTGTGCTTAAACTAAAAACAAATAAACAGGACAACATGTTCTACAATCTCAGTCAATACAACATATAATCATTATCCCTTACTCCACTATTCAAATTAAGAACTAGTAGGCTTTTGATTCATTTAAAATATGGTTTATTATTTTGAGAAACTATAAACAGAAAAATAGAAGTTGGTGTGCTTAAACTAAAAACAAATAAACAGGACACCATGTTCTACAATCTCAGTCAATACAACATATAATCACTATCCCTTACTCCACTATTCCAATTAAGAACTAGTAGGCTTTTGATTCATTTAATATATGGTTTATTATTTTGAGAAATTATAAACAGAAAAAATAGAAATTGGTGTGCTTAAACTTAAAACAAATAAACAGGACAGCATGTACTACAATCTCAGTCAATACAACATATAATCACTATCCCTTACTCGACTATTCCAATTAAGAACTAGTAGGCTTTTGATTCATTTAAACATATATAATATTTGTATATGAAAAAATCAATTAATCTAAATATTTTTATATACAAAAATTTACTATCGATCCAAATATTTTTTCTAAATAATACCTAAACATAAATAATATTTGTATACAGAATTTTTTTTTATTATTCTAAACATTTTTATATATAAAAAATAATATTCATGATCCAAAAATTTTAATTCAAGCATATGCACAATTTATTACTAGTTTTAAAAAAAAATCAATTCACACTGCTCTGCCTATTGATGCTTTTTAGTTGTAAGTGGATCCACCCTTTTATTGGCGGAGGTTCTATGCAACAATTTTATTTTTTTAAAACATGATATATTGAGAATAATGACTGAAATGTATGATATAATGGGTAGAAATTTGTATAAAGTGGTCTCCGGGTAAAAAATTATCGTAATCTATACACAAGTATCTATGGTATTTATCAGAAACTGACATATCTATACAACGATATATCTATACAAAAAAAACTATCAATAGTATATGCTCAGCAGCAGTCCAACTTATACTTTGTGAGAGTAAGAAAATCTTGTTTTTATCCACATTCAGAACTCCGCGTGTTAGAACATCACGAGTGAGAACCCAACAGGTCAGAACCCAACGGGCACAACATCCCATACATTGACAGAGACTGCACTTCCCTCCCCGTCCCACCTGACCTGCAAGAAAAACAAAAAACCAAGGATATGAGCATTAGGGAGAAAACATCATCATCCACATATTAAATATTCTACTCATATATTAGCAGAAAGAAAACAAAGGATTACCAAGTTCAACATGGAACAATTAGAAACTCATAATATAGGAATCCCTCTTAGAAACCCACCAACACTATAACATATAGGAATTTAACAATACAAGACAAACTCAAGGTCTTAACTAACAAAGCATCAAATTAACAGTGTAATTATGCAGACAACACCATAAACTCCTTATTGAATTTTCACTATTGTATCCAATAATACCCATTACCACTAATAACAATCTACCACCAAACAAATCAAGCTGCAGATCAATGGAACAAATACAGAAACTTCACCACCTCCTCAATACATAAACCTGTCAACCCCAGTTCCAGAGTAAAACTGAAAATCAAGGCTCATAACTGATACACTATGCCAATTTCCTGACATTTTCAAGCCGGTATTGAAATGTTGATTTCCGCGGATAACATAGGAATCCCTCTTAGAAACCCATCAACACTATAACAGATAGGAATTTAACAATACAAGACAAACTCAAGGCCTTAAAACTAACAAAGCATCAAACTAACAGTGTAATTATGCAGACAACACCATAAGCTCCTGATTGGATTTTCACTATTGTATCCAATAACACCCATTACCACTAATACCAATCTACCACCAAACAAATCAAGCTGCAGATCAATGGAACAAATACAGAAACTTCACCACATCCAGGACAATATAACTGTTGTATGGGTGGGTTAACATAAAACACTGTACACTAGACTACCAAATCTGCATATTTCAGTTTTCCAATAGAAAATATAATAATTGATGTGCTTAAACTAAAAACAAATCAACAGGACAACATGTTCTACAATCTCAGTCAATACAACATATAATCACTATCCCTTACTCCACTATTCCAATTAAGAACTAGTAGGCTTTTGATTCATTTAAAATATGGTTTATTATTTTGAGAAACTATAAACAGAAAAAATAGAAATTGGTGTGCTTAAACTAAAAACAAATAAACAGGACAACATGTTCTACAATCTCAGTCAATACAACATATAATCATTATCCCTTACTCCACTATTCAAATTAAGAACTAGTAGGCTTTTGATTCATTTAAAATATGGTTTATTATTTTGAGAAACTATAAACAGAAAAATAGAAGTTGGTGTGCTTAAACTAAAAACAAATAAACAGGACACCATGTTCTACAATCTCAGACAATACAACATATAATCACTATCCCTTACTCCACTATTCCAATTAAGAACTAGTAGGCTTTTGATTCATTTAATATATGGTTTATTATTTTGAGAAATTATAAACAGAAAAAATAGAAATTGGTGTGCTTAAACTTAAAACAAATAAACAGGACAGCATATACTACAATCTCAGTCAATACAACATATAATCACTATCCCTTACTCGACTATTCCAATTAAGAACTAGTAGGCTTTTGATTCATTTAAACATATATAATATTTGTATATGAAAAAATCAATTAATCTAAATATTTTTATATACAAAAATTTACTATCGATCCAAATATTTTTTCTAAATAATACCTAAACATAAATAATATTTGTGTACAGAATTTTTTTTTATTATTCTAAACATTTTTATATATAAAAAATAATATTCATGATCCAAAAATTTTAATTCAAGCATATGCACAATTTATTACTAGTTTTAAAAAAAAATCAATTCACACTGCTCTGCCTATTGATGCTTTTTAGTTGTAAGTGGATCCACCCTTTTATTGGCGGAGGTTCTATGCAACAATTTTATTTTTTTAAAACATGATATATTGAGAATAATGACTGAAATGTATGATATAATGGGTAGAAATTTGTATAAAGTGGTCTCCGGGTAAAAAATTATCGTAATCTATACACAAGTATCTATGGTATTTATCAGAAACTGACATATCTATACAACGATATATCTATACAAAAAAAACTATCAATAGTATATGCTCAGCAGCAGTCCAACTTATACTTTGTGAGAGTAAGAAAATCTTGTTTTTATCCACATTCAGAACTCCGCGTGTTAGAACATCACGAGTGAGAACCCAACAGGTCAGAACCCAACGGGCACAACATCCCATACATTGACAGAGACTGCACTTCCCTCCCCGTCCCACCTGACCTGCAAGAAAAACAAAAAACCAAGGATATGAGCATTAGGGAGAAAACATCATCATCCACATATTAAATATTCTACTCATATATTAGCAGAAAGAAAACAAAGGATTACCAAGTTCAACATGGAACAATTAGAAACTCATAATATAGGAATCCCTCTTAGAAACCCACCAACACTATAACATATAGGAATTTAACAATACAAGACAAACTCAAGGTCTTAACTAACAAAGCATCAAATTAACAGTGTAATTATGCAGACAACACCATAAGCTCCTTATTGAATTTTCACTATTGTATCCAATAATACCCATTACCACTAATAACAATCTACCACCAAACAAATCAAGCTGCAGATCAATGGAACAAATACAGAAACTTCACCACCTCCTCAATACATAAACCTGTCAACCCCAGTTCCAGAGTAAAACTGAAAAACAAGGCTCATAACTGATACACTATGCCAATTTCCTGACATTTTCAAGCCGGTGTTGAAATGTTGATTTCCGCGGATAACATAGGAATCCCTCTTAGAAACCCATCAACACTATAACAGATAGGAATTTAACAATACAAGACAAACTCAAGGCCTTAAAACTAACAAAGCATCAAACTAACAGTGTAATTATGCAGACAACACCATAAGCTCCTGATTGGATTTTCACTATTGTATCCAATAACACCCATTACCACTAATACCAATCTACCACCAAACAAATCAAGCTGCAGATCAATGGAACAAATACAGAAACTTCACCACATCCAGGACAATATAACTGTTGTATGGGTGGGTTAACATAAAACACTGTACACTAGACTACCAAATCTGCATATTTCAGTTTTCCAATAGAAAATATAATAATTGATGTGCTTAAACTAAAAACAAATCAACAGGACAACATGTTCTACAATCTCAGTCAATACAACATATAATCACTATCCCTTACTCCACTATTCCAATTAAGAACTAGTAGGCTTTTGATTCATTTAAAATATGGTTTATTATTTTGAGAAACTATAAACAGAAAAAATAGAAATTGGTGTGCTTAAACTAAAAACAAATAAACAGGACAACATGTTCTACAATCTCAGTCAATACAACATATAATCATTATCCCTTACTCCACTATTCAAATTAAGAACTAGTAGGCTTTTGATTCATTTAAAATATGGTTTATTATTTTGAGAAACTATAAACAGAAAAATAGAAGTTGGTGTGCTTAAACTAAAAACAAATAAACAGGACACCATGTTCTACAATCTCAGTCAATACAACATATAATCACTATCCCTTACTCCACTATTCCAATTAAGAACTAGTAGGCTTTTGATTCATTTAATATATGGTTTATTATTTTGAGAAATTATAAACAGAAAAAATAGAAATTGGTGTGCTTAAACTTAAAACAAATAAACAGGACAGCATGTACTACAATCTCAGTCAATACAACATATAATCACTATCCCTTACTCGACTATTCCAATTAAGAACTAGTAGGCTTTTGATTCATTTAAACATATATAATATTTGTATATGAAAAAATCAATTAATCTAAATATTTTTGTATACAAAAATTTACTATCGATCCAAATATTTTTTCTAAATAATACCTAAACATAAATAATATTTGTATACAGAATTTTTTTTATTATTCTAAACATTTTTATATATAAAAAATAATATTCATGATCCAAAAATTTTAATTCAAGCATATGCACAATTTATTACTAGTTTTAAAAAAAAATCAATTCACACTGCTCTGCCTATTGATGCTTTTTAGTTGTAAGTGGATCCACCCTTTTATTGGCGGAGGTTCTATGCAACAATTTTATTTTTTTAAAACATGATATATTGAGAATAATGACTGAAATGTATGATATAATGGGTAGAAATTTGTATAAAGTGGTCTCCGGGTAAAAAATTATCGTAATCTATACACAAGTATCTATGGTATTTATCAGAAACTGACATATCTATACAACGATATATCTATACAAAAAAAACTATCAATAGTATATGCTCAGCAGCAGTCCAACTTATACTTTGTGAGAGTAAGAAAATCTTGTTTTTATCCACATTCAGAACTCCGCGTGTTAGAACATCACGAGTGAGAACCCAACAGGTCAGAACCCAACGGGCACAACATCCCATACATTGACAGAGACTGCACTTCCCTCCCCGTCCCACCTGACCTGCAAGAAAAACAAAAAACCAAGGATATGAGCATTAGGGAGAAAACATCATCATCCACATATTAAATATTCTACTCATATATTAGCAGAAAGAAAACAAAGGATTACCAAGTTCAACATGGAACAATTAGAAACTCATAATATAGGAATCCCTCTTAGAAACCCACCAACACTATAACATATAGGAATTTAACAATACAAGACAAACTCAAGGTCTTAACTAACAAAGCATCAAATTAACAGTGTAATTATGCAGACAACACCATAAGCTCCTTATTGAATTTTCACTATTGTATCCAATAATACCCATTACCACTAATAACAATCTACCACCAAACAAATCAAGCTGCAGATCAATGGAACAACTACAGAAACTTCACCACCTCCCCAATACATAAACCTGTCAACCCCAGTTCCAGAGTAAAACTGAAAATCAAGGCTCATAACTGATACACTATGCCAATTTCCTGACATTTTCAAGCCGGTGTTGAAATGTTGATTTCCGCGGATAACATAGGAATCCCTCTTAGAAACCCATCAACACTATAACAGATAGGAATTTAACAATACAAGACAAACTCAAGGCCTTAAAACTAACAAAGCATCAAACTAACAGTGTAATTATGCAGACAACACCATAAGCTCCTGATTGGATTTTCACTATTGTATCCAATAACACCCATTACCACTAATACCAATCTACCACCAAACAAATCAAGCTGCAGATCAATGGAACAAATACAGAAACTTCACCACATCCAGGACAATATAACTGTTGTATGGGTGGGTTAACATAAAACACTGTACACTAGACTACCAAATCTGCATATTTCAGTTTTCCAATAGAAAATATAATAATTGATGTGCTTAAACTAAAAACAAATCAACAGGACAACATGTTCTACAATCTCAGTCAATACAACATATAATCACTATCCCTTACTCCACTATTCCAATTAAGAACTAGTAGGCTTTTGATTCATTTAAAATATGGTTTATTATTTTGAGAAACTATAAACAGAAAAAATAGAAATTGGTGTGCTTAAACTAAAAACAAATAAACAGGACAACATGTTCTACAATCTCAGTCAATACAACATATAATCATTATCCCTTACTCCACTATTCAAATTAAGAACTAGTAGGCTTTTGATTCATTTAAAATATGGTTTATTATTTTGAGAAACTATAAACAGAAAAATAGAAGTTGGTGTGCTTAAACTAAAAACAAATAAACAGGACACCATGTTCTACAATCTCAGTCAATACAACATATAATCACTATCCCTTACTCCACTATTCCAATTAAGAACTAGTAGGCTTTTGATTCATTTAAAATATGGTTTATTATTTTGAGAAACTATAAACAGAAAAAATAGAAATTGGTGTGCTTAAACTAAAAACAAATAAACAGGACATCATGTTCTACAATCTCAGTGAATACAACATATAATCATTATCCCTTACTCCACTTTTCCAATAAAGAACTAGTAGGCTTTTGATTCATTTAAAATATTGTTTATTATTTTGAGAAACTATTAACAGAAAAAATAGAAATTGGTGTGCTTAAACTAAAAACAAACAACTGGACAACAAGTTCTACAATGTCAGTCAATACATCATATAATTACTATCCCTTACTCCACTATTCCAATTAAGAGATAGTAGGCTTTTGATTCATTTAAAATATGGTTGATTATTTTGAGAAACTATAAACAGAAAAAATAGAAATTGGTGTGCTTAAACTAAAAACAAATCAACAGGACAACATGTTTTACAATCTCAGTCAATACATCATATAATCACTATCCCTTACTTCACTATTCCAATTAAGAACTAGTAGGCTTTTGATTCATTTAAAATATGGTTTATTATTTTGAGAAACTATAAACAGTGAAAATAGAAATTGGTGTGCTTAAACTTAAAACAAATCAACTGGACAACATGTTCTACAATGTCAGTCAATACAGCATATAATTACTATCCCTTACTCCACTATTCCAATTAAGAACTAGTAGGCTTTTGATTCATTTAAAATATGGTTTATTATTTTGAGAAACTACAAAGAGAAAAAATAGAAATTGGTGTGCTTAAACGAAAAACAAATCAACAGGACAACATGTTCAACAATCTCAGTCAATACAACATATAATCACTATCTCTTACTCGACTATTCCAATTAAGAACTAGTAGGCTTTTGATTCATTTAATATATGGTTTATTATTTTGAGAAATTATAAACAGAAAAAATAGAAATTGGTGTGCTTAAACTTAAAACAAATAAACAGGACAGCATGTTCTACAATCTCAGTCAATACAACATATAATCACTATCCCTTACTCGACTATTCCAATTAAGAACTAGTAGGCTTTTGATTCATTTAAACATATATAATATTTGTATATGAAAAAATCAATTAATCTAAATATTTTTATATACAAAAATTTACTATCGATCCAAATATTTTTTCTAAATAATACCTAAACATAAATAATATTTGTATACAGAATTTTTTTTTATTATTCTAAACATTTTTATATATAAAAAATAATATTCATGATCCAAAAATTTTAATTCAAGCATATGCACAATTTATTACTAGTTTTAAAAATAAATCAATTCACACTGCTCTGCCTATTGATGCTTTTTAGTTGTAAGTGGATCCACCCTTTTATTGGCGGAGGTTCTATGCAACAATTTTATTTTTTTAAAACATGATATATTGAGAATAATGACTGAAATGTATGATATAATGGGTAGAAATTTGTATAAAGTGGTCTCCGGGTAAAAAATTATCGTAATCTATACACAAGTATCTATGGTATTTATCATAAACTGACATATCTATACAACGATATATCTATACAAAAAAAACTATCAATAGTATATGCTCAGCAGCAGTCCAGCTTATACTTTGTGAGAGTAAGAAAATGTTGTTTTTATCCACATTCAGAACTCCGCGTGTTAGAACATCACGAGTGAGAACCCAACAGGTCAGAACCCAACGGGCACAACATCCCATACATTGACAGAGACTGCACTTCCCTCCCCGTCCCACCTGACCTGCAAGAAAAACAAAAAACCAAGGATATGAGCATTAGGGAGAAAACATCATCATCCACATATTAAATATTCTACTCATATATTAGCAGAAAGAAAACAAAGGATTACCAAGTTCAACATGGAACAATTAGAAACTCATAATATAGGAATCCCTCTTAGAAACCCACCAACACTATAACATATAGGAATTTAACAATACAAAACAAACTCAAGGTCTTAACTAACAAAGCATCAAATTAACAGTGTAATTATGCAGACAACACCATAAGCTCCTTATTGAATTTTCACTATTGTATCCAATAATACCCATTACCACTAATAACAATCTACCACCAAACAAATCAAGCTGCAGATCAATGGAACAAATACAGAAACTTCACCACCTCCTCAATACATAAACCTGTCAACCCCAGTTCCAGAGTAAAACTGAAAATCAAGGCTCATAACTGATACACTATGCCAATTTCCTGACATTTTCAAGCCGGTGTTGAAATGTTGATTTCCGCGGATAACATAGGAATCCCTCTTAGAAACCCATCAACACTATAACAGATAGGAATTTAACAATACAAGACAAACTCAAGGCCTTAAAACTAACAAAGCATCAAACTAACAGTGTAATTATGCAGACAACACCATAAGCTCCTGATTGGATTTTCACTATTGTATCCAATAACACCCATTACCACTAATACCAATCTACCACCAAACAAATCAAGCTGCAGATCAATGGAACAAATACAGAAACTTCACCACATCCAGGACAATATAACTGTTGTATGGGTGGGTTAACATAAAACACTGTACACTAGACTACCAAATCTGCATATTTCAGTTTTCCAATAGAAAATATAATAATTGATGTGCTTAAACTAAAAACAAATCAACAGGACAACATGTTCTACAATCTCAGTCAATACAGCATATAATCACTATCCCTTACTCCACTATTCCAATTAAGAACTAGTAGGCTTTTGATTCATTTAAAATATGGTTTATTATTTTGAGAAACTATAAACAGAAAAAATAGAAATTGGTGTGCTTAAACTAAAAACAAATAAACAGGACAACATGTTCTACAATCTCAGTCAATACAACATATAATCATTATCCCTTACTCCACTATTCAAATTAAGAACTAGTAGGCTTTTGATTCATTTAAAATATGGTTTATTATTTTGAGAAACTATAAACAGAAAAAATAGAAGTTGGTGTGCTTAAACTAAAAACAAATCAACAAGACAACATGTTCTACAATCTCAGTCAATACAGCATATAATCACTATCCCTTACTCCACTATTCCAATTAAGAACTAGTAGGCTTTTGATTCATTTAAAATGTGGTTTATTATTTTGAGAAACTATAAAAAGAAAAAAATAGAAATTGGTGTGCTTATTTAAGAGGGTTCAACATCCCACAAGTTTGCCTTCATTACAGTTCCATCCTTTTGCCAACGAATCTGAAAACAAAATATCATTAAGATATTAGAACCATCTGTTTGTAACCGGAAATCGTCATCCAGGACAATATGACTGTTGTATGGGTGGGTTAACATAAACCACTGTACACTAGACTACCAAATCTGCATATTTCAGTTTTCCAATAGAAAATATAATAATTGATGTGCTTAAACTAAAAACAAATCAACAGGACAACATGTTCTACAATCTCAGTCAATACAGCATATAATCACTATCCCTTACTCCACTATTCCAATTAAGAACTAGTAGGCTTTTGATTCATTTAAAATATGGTTTATTATTTTGAGAAACTATAAACAGAAAAAATAGAAGTTCGTGTGCTTAAACTAAAAACAAATCAACAGGACAACATGTTCTACAATCTCAGTCAATACAGCATATAATTACTACACTATCCCTTACTCCATTATTCCAATTAAGAACTAGTAGGCTTTTGATTCATTTAAAATGTGGTTTATTATTTTGAGAAACTATAAAAAGAAAAAAATAGAAATTGGTGTGCTTATTTAAGAGGGTTCAACATCCCACAAGTTTGCCTTCATTACAGTTCCATCCTTTTGCCAACGAATCTGAAAACAAAATATCATTAAGATATTTGAACCATCTGTTTGTAACCGGAAATCGTCATCCAGGACAATATAACTGTTGTATGGGTGGGTTAACATAAAAAACTGTACACTAGACTACCAAATCTGCATATTTCACTTTTCCAATAGAAAATATAATAATTGATGTGCTTAAACTAAAAACAAATCAACAGGACAACATGTTCTACAATCTCAGTCAATACAGCATATAATCACTATCCCTTACTCCACTATTCCAATTAAGAACTAGTAGGCTTTTGATTCATTTAAAATATCGTTTACTATTTTGAGAAACTTTAAACAGAAAAAGTAGAAATTGGTGTGCTTAAACTAAAAACAAATAAACAGGACAGCATGTTCTACAATCTCAGTCAATACAACATATAATCACTACACTATCCCTTACTCCACTATTCCAATTAAGAACTAGTAGGCTTTTGATTCATTTAAAATGTGGTTTATTATTTTGAGAAACTATAAAAAGAAAAAAATAGAAATTGGGGTGCTTATTTAAGAGGGTTCAACATCCCACAAGTTTGCCTTCATTACAGTTCCATCCTTTTGCAAACGAATCTGAAAACAAAATATCATTAAGATATTTGAACCATCTGTTTGTAACCGGAAATCGTTATCCAGGACAATATAACTGTTGTATGGGTGGGTTAACATGAAACACTGTACACTAGACTTCCAAATCTGCATATTTCACTTTTCCAATAGAAAATATAATAATTGATGTGCTTAAACTAAAAACAAATCAACAGGACAACATGTTCTACAATCTCAGTCAATACATCATATAATCACTATCCCTTACTCCACTATTCCAATTAAGAACTAGTAGGCTTTTGATTCATTTAAAATATCGTTTACTATTTTGAGAAACTTTAAACAGAAAAAGTAGAAATTGGTGTGCTTAAACTAAAAACAAATAAACAGGACAGCATGTTCTACAATCTCAATCAATACAACATATAATCACTATCCCTTACTCCACTATTCCAATTAAGAACTAGTTGGCTTTTGATTCATTTAAAATATGGTTTATTATTTTGAGAAACTATAAACAGAAAAAATAGAAATTGGTGTGCTTAAACTAAAAACAAATAAACAGGACAGAATATTCTACAATATCAGTCAATACAACATATAATCATTATCCATTTCTCCACTATTCCAATTAAGAACTAGTAGGATTTTGATTCATTTAAAATATGGTTTATTATTTTGAGAAACTATAAACAGAAAAAATAGAAGTTGGTGTGCTTAAACTAAAAACAACTCAACAGGACAACATGTTCTACAATCTCAGTCAATACAACATATAATCACTATCCCTTACTCAAGTATTCCAATTAAGAACTAGTAGGCTTTTGATTCATTTAAAATGTGGTTTATTATTTTGAGAAACTATAAAAAGAAAAAAATAGAAATTGGTGTGCTTCTTTAAGAGGGTTCAAAATCCCATAAGATTTCCTTCATTACAGTTCAATCCTTTTGCCAACGAATCTGAAAACAAAATATCATTAAGATATTAGAACCATCTGTTTGTAACCGGAAATCGTCATCCAGGACAATATAACTGTTGTATAGGTGGGTTAACATAAAACACTGCACACTAGACTACCAAATCTGCATATTTCAGTTTTCCAATAGAAAATATAACAATTGATTTGCTTAAACTAAAAACAAATCAACAGGACAACATGTTCTACAATCTCAGTCAATACAGCATATAATCACTATCCCTTACTCCACTATTCCAATTAAGAACTAGTAGGCTTTTGATTCATTTAAAATATGGTTTATTATTTTGAGAAACTATAAACAGAAAAAATAGAAATTGGTGTGCTTAAACTAAAAACAAATCAACAGGACATCATTTTCTACAATCTCAGTCAATACAGCATATAATCACTATCCCTTACTTTACTATTCCAATTAAGAACTAGTAGGCTTTTGATTCATTTAAAATATGGTTTATTATTTTGAGAAACTATAAACAGTGAAAATAGAAATTGGTGTGCTTAAACTTAAAACAAATAAACAGGACAACATGTTCTAAAATCTCAGTGAATACAACATATAATCACTATCCCTTACTCCATTTTTCCAATAAAGAACTAGTAGGCTTTTGATTCATTTAAAATATGGTTTATTATTTTGAGAAACTACAAAGAGAAAAAATAGATATTGGTGTGCTTAAACGAAAAACAAATCAACAGGACAACATGTTCAACAATCTCAGTCAATACAACATATAATCACTATCCCTTACTCGACTATTCCAATTAAGAACTAGTAGGCTTTTGATTCATTTAATATATGATTTATTATTTTGAGAAATTATAAACAGAAAAAATAGAAATTGGTGTGCTTAAACTTAAAACAAATAAACAGGACATCATGTTCTACAATCTCAGTCAATACAACATATAATCACTATCCCTTACTCGACTATTCCAATTAAGAACTAGTAGGATTTTGATTCATTTAAAATATGGTTTATTATTTTGAGAAATTATAAACAGAAAAAAATAGAAATTGGTGTGCTTAAACTAAAAACAAACAACTGGACAACAAGTTCTACAATCTGAGTCAATACATCATATAATCACTATCCCTTAGTCCACTATTCCAATTAAGAGCCAGTAGGCTTTTGATTCATTTAAAATATGGTTTATTATTTTGAGAAACTATAAACAGAAAAAATAGAAATTGGCGTGCTTAAACTAAAAACAAGTCAACAGGACAACAAGTTTTACAATCTCAATATATAATCACTATCCCTTACTCCACTATTCCAATTAAGAACTAGTAGGCTTTTGGTTCATGTTAAATATGGTTTATTATTTTGAGAAACTATAAACAGAAAAAATAGAAATTGGTGTGCTTAAACTAAAAACAAATCAACAGGACAGCATGTTCTACAATCTCAGTCAATACATCATATAATCATTATCCCTTACTCCACTATTCCAATTAAGAACTAGCAGGCCTTTGATTCATTTAAAATATGGTTTATTATTTTGAGAAACTATAAACATAGAGGAAAGACTAACCGCAAGTGGTTTCCATAAAAATCTATTCGACTCAACAGGTTTGGTAAACATACCCTCAACCTTAGTAGCATTTCGCTTTCTCACTTTCACATCCTTTGTAGTAAGGCTAGCATTACAGTCCGAACGAAAAGATGGGTTGACTAGATAGTTAAGCCTGTTAGAAAAAAACATCACTGTGAAGGGTAGGTGATTACGTGACTTCCTAATTGTATTCTTCACATGATGTATACTTCCTTGTTTGCTTTTATAAGTTGTAGCAGTTTGGTTCACTAGTCATTGAAAACCAAACCTGACCCCTTGTTCAGTCTTCATGAAAACCATTTGGTCACCTGCAATCAGCTTCTTATTCCGAGCAATATTCATCCAACCTTCTGTCAAAAAATAACAATTTTTCGATTTAGATCGAAAAAGTGTTACTTTCCAACCTTGGTTTCCAAGGTCCGTGATTGTTAGCGATTCATCACATCCTTTCTCAATCTTTGACAAAAACATAATATATTCATCAGTCGCCCCCAAATAGAGGCGTTTATCCACGAAATCCGATTCTTGGATTGCTTTTGAAAAGAATCCGCCACGTTCTTGACCCATTTCAAATGGATCAAAAAACTTCGGTTGCGAAACAGACTTTAGCATAGAACACTTCTTCTGACTCAGCGTCTGCCAGATAAGAAACCGAAAGAATTTGGCATAGAACACATTTTTCGTTCTTACTGATATAGGAAGGTTCAAGATTATCCGATTGTTCCAAAGATTATGTGTGTCACTTTGGAAAATAGTAGACCAGTGAGTATAGGACACAAAAACAGTCTAAAACTTTGGTTGTAACGCCCGGAAAAATAATTATTTGCTTAATTTAGACATTTGTGATGTTTACTAAATTTTTTCCGTTTTGGGGTGATTTAGTCGGTATTATTTTTGCATAGCGGATCGATATTTAATCGATAATTTTAATATTTTTAGTATTAGAAATATTAATGAGTTAATATTTAGCGTTTTGGGAATTTTCTGAGTAATTAAGTTTATACCGGAAATATGAGACACTGAGTAATAAGTCGGTATATTAAATTAATCAGATTTTATTTTAATGATATTTAAGTGGAAGGTTTATTTTTATATTAAGTATAGAAAAGATATTGGGCTTAAATAATAACATCTCTAAGTATTAAGAGGTATATTTTGTTAGGTCCATTTGTGCATTAAATGGCTAAGGTAGTTTTTTTTATAAAATAGAAGCAATGTAGTAGTGTAGAAATAAAAAGGAAACCGTGAAAGAAAAGGAGAAATAGAGAAAGAGGGGAAAAGCTAGGGTTTTGTGGAGAGGAGAAAAGGAGACCCAAAGTGTTGCTCTAAAGTGTCATTTTTCTCCAATTTTTTATCGAGTCTTCTTAGAGCTGCACTCAATCCAAGGTAAGGGGAGATTCTTTCTGTCTAAATGGAAATATGATGCATTTTATGTGGGTTTAGGATGTAGATTGTCACTGTGTTGTGTTGAACTGATTTCCATATTGCAATTGATTTTCAAAAGTTAATGTTGATGTGTATTTGTTCATTGAAATGGGTATTAGAAACACTAGATTCGGGAATAATTATTTTATGATAGTGTTCATGTGCTATGGAATTGGATATACTAGAATACTTTTGGTCTACAGAAATGAATAGTGTCTGGGAAATATCATGACGTCGCCTAGTGCATTGGGACGGCCTGACTAGCTTTAATGGTGGTGGATCCACTGATTTCTCCTTTAATCCATGATTGTAGTTCTTCATTGTCTTTTATTTTTAAACATATAATATAATTTTATTATACTGATAGAATCTAGTTTAGTTTTCTATATTAAATAGAATTAAATAGGACTATGTATAGTATACTTGTAAGAACCTTGTTACTTATAATTGATAGAGTAAATAATGGTTGGGAACTTAGAACAAGAGCAATAACATAATACTCCCATGTTTCCTGTTTCTCTGTTGCACTTGTAAAAGAAATATAATTAAAAACAGTCCCGTTTGACTGTAATAGCCGAATTAAGCGATATAATTAGTTATCCGGAATTTGATGAAAATTTACGTGATAGCTAAGTTTAATTAGTAGGTTAATGTGATAGTGATATTTTGTTGAAATTGTGCTATTTTACGAACCGACCAAAATTGTGTGGATTTGAGTATCTTTTTATTAAATGTTGGTTTTGGAATAGAAAATGTAATAGTAAATTGAAACTAATGTTGTGTAATTATTAATGGGTTAATTTAATTAATAGTTGATTTAATTTCAATACGTCCATTTAATTAGAAAATACTTAGACTTGGATAAATTATTTGGTTTATGGTAAATTGCGATATCTTGAGAAATTAACAGTAATTGTGTTTTGGTTGAATATTTAGGTTGAGAATAATATATTGCTATGCCAATGATGTTGTTTTGATAGTTAACGTTATCTCTAATTGAGTTAGGTGTTAATTTGGAAGTTATTTTGGCTTATTTGATATATTGGCATATTGCGATTATTTTGCGAATTGGCCGCAATTTGTGATTTTGTTTTGGATGCTTTTGTTGCGATTAATGTTGTGATTGCCAATATGATTATTTTGTGCATTCTTATGTGAATAGCCTCATAGTGTGAATTATAGCAAATTTTGATATTGTGTATATAACGCTATGAATTGATAAGTTGTGTTGTGAGCCTTTGGCTAAAGTATACTGGTGTGATGTTGATATGTGACCGTTGTTGTGTTGTTGATATGTCGTTGTTTCGTTGTTAAATCATATTCGTTGTATGTTTCCGCATAGCATAGCATAGCATAACATAAAGTTGAACGGTGTGATGTTGATATGTGATGTTGAAGGCTTTGCCTTATGCCTCGGAATTACTAGCAATGTTCTAAGTTGGGAGTTTTACTCCAATGGTACCACACGCATATGCACAGTTGAGTCACATTTGTGTCGTTGTTAGTTGTTGTTGGTCAAAGTTGTTAATTGTGCATTGTGATGCTTATGTGTCGATTTGTTAAAGATGCCGATGTGTTGATATCAAGACAATCCTTTGATGATGTTCTTTGCGTTGTTTATGTTGATGTTGTGTGAAACGGTTATTCATTTATATTCCTTACCTAATATATGATTTATCATAATCCTATTTATATAGTTTGATATCTCACCCTTTCTGTTTGAATGTTGCCTCCACGTGGGTAACGTGCAGGTAATCCAGATGAGTAGTTGTTTCCGCTTATAGTCGAGTTTTGGGTGTCATTGCTCTGATACGTAGCACTTGGGGGGGGATGAACACTTGCTTGATGTTGTTATTTGTTTATTGAACCTTATGATGTATTTGAGGAGTTGTTTGTATTGTTGCTTTTTATGATTCAAAAGATGTTATGTCTTAATTGTTGAATCATTGTGAATCTGTTGCATGTTGAACCTAAGTTTGGGTTATGCTATGAATACTATGTTATTCAGAAGTTGAGATATATGTTATGAGTTTTGTTCACTCCAATCTTGATAGTGTTATGTATTAGTTTAAAAAGCATGACAGATTTATGTTTATGTTGAATGTGTGACATCCTGATTATGTTGAGAATTTTTATACTCTGATATTTTCCGCATAAATGCTTGGGGTAGATTTGGGGTGTTACATTGGTGCCCACGCGGATATGGACTCGAGTACGGAGAATTTCAAATTGCGAGCATGGGAACGGATACTGGTACCTACCCATACCCTACAAATTGCTATCCCTACTATGTCATTATCTTTCTTTTATTAAAAAAAATATTTAAATATTTTCAATATATTTAGGCTCTGTTTGGTAAGACATGTTTTCGAGCTTATAGCTTATGTCTTATGTCTTATAAGCTCATATGATAATTTAGACCCGTTTAGTAACGGTCTTTTGATCACGAGCTTATAGCTTATTATACTAGCTTATAGCTTATTTTCCAGACGCTATTTTAAATAGCGTTTTAGCTTATGTCTTATAGCTTATTACTTTTTCTTCCTTTTTTATCCTTATTATTTCAATTAAAATTAATTTTTAATCCTTATAATTTATTTTAATTTAAAATAAAATAATTATATATTAAATATCTTTTATGTCATTTTACATTTATAAGTTAATTGAACCGCTAATTTTACCAAACACTTCAATGAACTTATAAGCTATCAGTCTCAACCATTCGCTATAAGCTATAAGTCATCTGTCGCCAGTCATCAATCATAAGCTATCAGCTAACTTATCAGTCAACCGTTATTTTTACCAAACAGAGTCTTAGTATAACTAGATATAAGTCATAATATTTATATTTAGTATAACTAGATATAAGTCAC
Source organism: Vicia villosa (assembly GCF_029867415.1). Lineage (NCBI taxonomy): Eukaryota > Viridiplantae > Streptophyta > Magnoliopsida > Fabales > Fabaceae > Vicia > Vicia villosa. Next base: position 65,924,995 of record NC_081186.1, on the reverse strand, counting down.
AATTAATATTATTAATAAATTAGATATGACATTACACTACAAGTACGTATCAACAACATAAATGTATTTTTTTTATTATTTATGTAGTTAAAAAATACAAAGTTTTTTTACTGATTCATAATAGTTAATAATAATAGAAACATCAAAATACTGAACAATATTTTTTATAAATAATGCAAAACAAAAATTATGTTTATATCCGAAAAAATAAATTGTTTATTTAAAAATTTTATATATACTAAAAATATAGGCACCAATTTATTATCTTTTTTATAAACAATAAAATTTGTTGGTTAGATTAATTTGACTTTCTTTTATTATATTTTGAAAATAAATATGTGTGCCGTATCAATACTCGTGCGAACGCACGGGTATCCCGCTAATTTATGTGTGTGGTTATTGAAGGATAGAAAAACACTTAGAAAGGGGGGGGGGGGGGGGGGGGGTTGAATAAGTGTAGCTTTAAAACTTGTAAGATAAAATCTATTTGCACAATGATTTTTATCTTGGTTCGTTGTTAACTAAACTACTCCAGTCCACCCCCTTGGAGTGATTTACCTCACCTGAGGATTTAATCCACTAATCACACTTGATTACAATGGTTTTCCACTTAGAAACACTCCAAGTCTTCTAGAGTATCCTGATCACAACCTGATCACTCTAGGAACAAACTGCTTAGACAACTTCTAAGACTTGCTAGAGTATACTGATCAACAACCTGATCACTCTAGGACTTACAACTTAATGTAAACAAATTCTGTTAAGAGTTACAATGCTTCTTATAAAGCTATTATCACAACTGTGATTTTCTCTTAAGTTTAAGCTTAAATCTCACTAAGATATTACAACAGCAATGTAGTGAGCTTGATGATGAAGTTTGAGAGCTTTTGAATTTGACAGCGTTTCTGTATAGTGCGCAAGTGTTGTATTTATCTTCTCATCAGAACTTCATATTTATAGGCACTTGAGAAGATGACCATTGGGAGCATTTAATGCTTTGCGTAATCCGTACAACATTGCATTTAATGTTTCACTCTTTTATCAACTACCTCGAGCCTTATTTCCGCTGTGTCTACTGACGTTGCCTTTAATAGCTTCTAACGTTCCTTTTATCAGTCAGCGTAGCCTGCCAGTCTAGTACTTGCTTCTGATCTGATGTTTGTGTAAACAACGTTTGAATATCATCAGAGTCAAACAGCTTGGTGCAGAGCATCTTCTTGTCTTCTGACATTGAAGAGCTTCTGAGCGTGATACCATGAGAACTTCAGTGCTTCTGCTTCTGATCTCAAGTTCTTTTGATGCTTCCATAGACCCATGTTCTGATTCTGCTTGACCATCTTCTGATGTCTTGCCAGCCCATGTTCTGATGTTGCATGCTGAACCTTCTGAGTCAGTGCTTCTTGCGCTGATTTCGTGCATACTCTTTATATAATTCCTGAAACGGAAATTGCATAGTATTAGAGTACCACATTATCTCATACAAAATTCATATCCTTGTTATCATCAAAACTAAGAATATTGATCAGAATAAATCTTGTTCTAACAATCTCCCCCTTTTTGATGATGACAAAAACATACATAAATGATATGAATTTGCGATCAGAAAAGACAGACGGCTAAGGACAATTACACATCTATAGCATAAGCATATAGACATTGTGTGAATATGTCTCCCCCTGAGATTAACAATCTCCCCCTGAAATAAATACTAGAAGAATTTTTATAAATAAAAGACTTCCCTGAGTATTTCAGTAGAGACGTTCACATATGCTTAGATCTTCAAAACATTCACAGCTTCTGATTCTTGCTTCCATAGGACAGCTTCAGAACTTGAATTTCCTAGATCTTCAAAATATTCATGGCTTTTGATTCTTGCTTCCATTGGACAGCTTTAGAGCTTGAATATCTTCTTGAGTAATTACATGCTAGATTTTATCAGATCATTGTTGAATGTACCTGTCAAACCCCAAAATTTGCCCACCACCTTTTATACTCAAGCTCATTTGAATATCGGAAGCTCGAGGCTCGACTGACTGTACACTCTCCTAAACAACAGCCCTTAAACTAGGCTTTTAGCTTCTCTTCAAGAAAAATCGGGTTCTGACAATTCAAGTGGACCTCATAACCTCTCATATGCCTTAAAGGACCCTCATGCCAAGTTTCAATCCCTGGTTCATAAGATTGATCAATCAACTATTCAAACAATCAACAGTCGACTAGGTTAATCTAAAAGTCAACTGTGGTCAAAGTAAAGTCAAAACTCCTGATTTTTTGTCAAGATCCTAATATTGAAGTATCATTCACCATTTTATCAAGAATTGATCATGGTTCATCAAAGAAAGATCAAAAATCAACAAAGCAAAAAGTTTCTAAATTAGGGTTTTGTATAGGAAAAGTCAACTGAACTTTGACCAGCCTTAACTTTCACATGGAATATCCAAAATTTTCCATCCAAAGCTCATCTTGAAGGAAATTGGATTCTATACAATTTTGTCTCTCACATGCCAAGTCTAAAAATGCTCCATTTGAGAGATATGGAGCAAAACATTACAGGTCCTTTTCAAAAGTCAACAAAGAGTCACTTTTTTCAAAAGGACACACAAGGAGCATGGAAATTAATTTTGATATGGGACCAAAGACACTGGTTAGAGGACTCTCTAAGGTTTCTAAAAAGTCATAGAACACATTCATACCATAAAAATTGAAGGAGTTATGAGGCTCAGAAGTCGGTTAAATTTCAAGAAAATCATAAAACCCTAATTGCATAATTTTGTGTTTTTGAGTTATTGGGCCTAAGATTTGTGATCCAAACGTGTATGTGACATGTTAAAAGCCCTCTAGGCCCATTGGTGCATAAGCATGATTTTTATTATATTTATCTTTGATTTTATCTTATTTAAATCAAGGTAAATCCAAATAAATCCAAATGAATGAAATAAAAATCAAATCTTGGTAGATGGCGTATGGATTTGTTCCTTCCAATCAGAAAAAATATCAAATATCATCCTTAGGCTTGATTGAACATAATTGGAGCAAATATAGAAAGATTTGATGAAAATCTCAATCAAAGATTCAAAGGGCCAAATCTTGGGTTTCTTGACAAACAAATGCCCTAATTTTCATGCTCTATATATACACTACATGATCAGACGAAAAAGGGAGGAGGAGAGGCCATAGCATTAGGGTTTACGATTCAAAAATTTCCTTCAAAGCTGCATCGTTGAGTTTCATTTTGCAGCCTTTATCAAACGAGTTCAAGTACTCTATCATGTTCCTGAGGTAAGACTGAGTAAGTACAGACCCATAATCACAGGTACAACACGTTGAATCACTCTATACATGGACTCACTTGTTTCATTCTTTCTATTAATCGGATTTCACTCCTGAGCTTGTTTCGATCGAAGCTAATGTCATTGGTGAGTTACTGAGGTTTCGTAGAACAGGTATGACCATCTTTTGGAGTTTATCGTGGCCAAACAGCGTGATGCCATTGCTAGGGCTCAAGAACTGAAGGGCTTCGAACTCCATGGATCTGGCACTTTCCGAGCCTAAGAACACCACCATCGTGTTCGCCATGATCAATTTAGTCGATCTGGGTTTTTGCGTTCTTTGAATAACGTGTTTTTGCAGGTTTCAGTCTTTAGGCTAGTCGGAGAAGGTGATCGGAGAACGGTCTCCGGCGGTGGCTCAGATCGAGGGCTTCTTTCCAGGCTTGCTCGGCAACCTGTCGTGACGCTATTGGTCAGTCAAAAGGCTCTCCATCTCTCCTCGCGCGTGTAGCTTTCCTATTGGCCGTCAGCGTTTCCAACTTCTCTCTCTTCGCTATTGGACGGTCAACACATGTGTGGGCCAGGCTGACAGGTTCTTTTGAACTTCCAATTTTTGTTTAATATATTTTTCTTTTTTTTTGTGCGTAATGAAGACAACGACAAAGCATTGGCAAAATGGTTCAAGAGAGACCTGTTACCCCAACGACCCTGGTTCGAACCCCAGGGATGTCTATTAAATTTTTGCAAGAATTTCCCAGACGATCCAGTGCGTGCCATGCGTATGCAATCGCGATGCGCCTCTCAATTTCAACCATCGGATCACTGCACTATAAAATCCAACGCACCAGAGACTGCTGGCCTACCATGGGCATTCTTCTAGCAATCATATGGAATCAAAAGCTGAGTCTTTTCCTTTTATTCTTTTTAATTTTGAATTACTTAAATACTTTTATTCTTTTTCTTATTTTTTCCCTTTTTTATAATGATTATTGCTTATAGTTTTTTTTAATAAATTATTTGTATAACAAATTATAATTACTTATTTTTTCGAGAACTCAAATTTTCACGACTTTATTCTTATTTGTTTTTTTTATTATTTAAAATCCAACATTTGTTTTCAAATAAACCTTTTATCAATTAAATAATTAGGATTACATCCAATAATTATTTAATTGATATATATTGATTCGAACTCTCGATTTTTCTCCGTAACTTTGATATTACTTCAATTAGTTTATTATTCTATTAATCATGGTTAACTTGTGCCTTGATGAAGGTTTGTGAGGTTTGTCTTTAGTTCATTCGTACACTAAAATCTTTCCCGGCGCAGTTTTTCAGGGTTAATCAATCAAAGTTCCTTCGACTACGCGCCTCATCCGACCAAAAGCTAAGTTCTAATCCTTCTTTTATTTAAATATTATTTTATCTTTTATTTCCTGCCTTTAATTTAATTTAATTATTTTGCCTTTTAATTTTAATTAATTTACTTTGTCTTTCTGATCCATGAACCAGCCATACACTCACCCCTTTGTTGTTTATTTTTCCTTTTCCAACTTTTCAGGGTTAGCCAACCGTCAAAGCTCAATGTTCGGTAACCCTGAAATTCATCTGTTATTTTTTCTTATAATTATTACTTATGTCAAACCCTCTGGCTTCATTCCCCCTTTCCTACGCTGGATTCTTTTTCCCCTTCCCCGTATTGCTTTAATTATATTTGTTTATTAATTGATGTGGTTAGTAATTTTAGGGAGTGCAACTCTGAACTGAATTAGAATCATTTAATTATAAGATAATATATTTTGAATTGAATCACGTGATTGTTGCACACACGCACACTTTTGGGGTAACCTCTCTGTTGCCTATTGCCTGGTTGCGTGTTGCCTTGCGTTTTTTTGCAGAATAGCCATGTCCCTCGAATACGAGGATACCTCAGCCATGTTGCCTCGATTAAGATCATGGGTCCCTAATGATGCTGCCTTCAATACACTAAACATGATCTCGACCCTCGGAAGTCGCCTACGAAAAGGCTGAGGTATCCTCTGGCTGCCTACGAAATGGCTATTCTGGTTCTTCCCTTAGACTACCTGCCTCCCTCTGGCATGGGACAGTCTTATGGCGAACGAACTCTCGATGACCCTTCAACCTCCAAATGAAAGGCTTCCTGCCCTCTCATGGCCAGGATAGACCCTTTCACCCTGAAAGGCTAAAAGAACATTTTTCATCTAACTAGGTAATTGCCCTTAATTGCTTTGCCTTGCTCTAAAACTTTTTTCATATTCTTTCTCATAAACCTTCAAAATGGCTACGCTCATTTACGAGCTAAAGTCAACATTCACTTCTTCTACATTTCTTTCAAAAACGAGCAAAGCAGTTAAGAGCCCATGGAAAACCATGGATGCAAATGGTGCCTTACACCTTCCCTTTGCATAATTACCCCCCGAACTCAGATTTTATTTAAAAGGATTTTCCTGTTCTTTTAGCCTTTCTGATTAATTTGGATAAAATAAAAGTCGGTGGCGACTCTTGCTTAACCGCGACATTTCAAATAAAGCCAGTTCATTGTATTACAGAACTGGCGACTCTGCTGGGGATTTTTCGATAAAAGAGGGGTTACCTTAAAAGCTTAGGATTCACTTAAATGTTTTCTATTGTTTGTTTTATTTCTCAGGGGCGTTTTGGGAATTAACTGAAGGACGAATCCTATTCCCGGATTCAAGAACACTTAATATTAGGAGTGGCATAGTCATGGCGACCTCTTTCACATATGTGGGAGATGAGTCAATATGAAGTTCACACTTGAGTTAGGACTCCATAGCATATGCACACCTTTCTCAAATGAGGGGGGTCTATGTATGTGTCTACGGGTGAGCCGGAGCTCAAGGACCTTTAGTTACCCTTAACCCATCCTGTCCTTTAGGAACGTAGTGGGGAGACTACTCTTGACAAATGTTAAGAACTAGTCGCTACTCGATGCTATAATTCAGATAGGTCCTTTCTTAAAGTATCATTGCATGATGCGAATGTATCATGTCCGAGGGTGCTTTAGAAGGGCTGACAATTCTGGATAACTTGTAGAACCCGTTGCTGAAATCTCCTTATCCATAGAAATACCATTGGGAAGGACACCTGATCAGACTCCATGCAAGCCTTAAGCCAAAAATTGTGTGACTTGTGTGACTTGTTTATACTACTAACCTTCGTTTTCTTGCAGGTTTTGTTAAAAGGGCTTGTTTGTCTTTACTATCTCACACTATGTCAAATGAACTACATTCGCATAACATCATGACATCATGACATCATAAGCATAACATGATTTAACTAACCCTTTCAAGGATCTTAGGGATTTAGGGCGCATAATTTCAGGTGCCCTTATCAAGGACTAAATCCTCATCAAGGGGCAAGAGGATTTATTTTCCTCTGGCCATATGTCTTCCAATTCAGGGACACGATACCTATCAAGGGGCAAGAGGATTTATTTTCCTCTAGCCATGTACCTTCAAATTCAGAAGTATCTCGAATCAGAGGCGATGACCCACTCGATATGGTGAGCTTGGTTCTCAAAGAAAGACGTTCAAAGACAAAATTTAGAAATCTTCAGACAAAGACGCGACCAAACCATTTTCTAATGTTGCTAACTAAATTCCTAAAGATCCCTGAAAATATTGCATTTGCATTCATAACATCGCATAACAGGTTTCTTACAATAGGTCTCTCATCCTCCCTCGATGTTTATTTCAACATCATGGATCTTGAACAATCTGTCAAAAATCTCCAAGCTCAGAACGCTGAATTTCAAACCTTAATCCTAAACTTGTCCAAGGGGCATGAAGAATTGAAGGCACTTTTGATCGAGAAGGAGAAGAATCAACATAAGCATTAAAGTGGTCAAAATAATCCGAGATTCAATCCTAAGCGATCATTTTCTCTGTTACCCATGCCGCTGTCTCAAGTTCTCCAACAACTGCTCGATCAGAACTTGATAACTCTATTACCTCCATATTCGTTTTCTGCTAAACATGTTCCTAGGTACAAGTATCATGCGAGATGTGCCTATCATTCGAATAGTCCTAGTCACGATACAGAGGATTGTGGACCGTTGAAGCATAAGATCCAAGATTTAATCGACGACAAGATCATTGACTTCAACTCACCTAAGGAACCTCATATGGCTAATGTTGTGAACAATCGGAAAGGTCGCAATAAACACAACAAATCTGTGGGGTCAATCCTGATCTCTACACTAGTTCCACAACAAAGACACAAGTCAGATACACCTAAGCGTCAATTCACAAGGATCAATATGTCACTGGCTCAAGCATTACAACACCTACTGAAGTCGGAGTTGATCACTTTAAAGGATCCCCCCAAGAATCCTAGTACTTCTTCTCGTAGCTATAATCCTAATGTGAGGTGTGCATACCACTCTGATAGTCCTGGTCATGATACAAATAGCTGCTGGTCATTGAAGAACAAGATTCAAGACATGATCGATGCTGGAGAAATTGAATTCAACCATCCAAGAACTCCTGTAGTGATCACTACTCACATGCCTAATCACTATAAGACTGATTAATGTCTAAGTGGATGAACTGTTAAATCATTAGCTTTACTTTCATTTGCAATTTCTATTTTGTTTGTTTAAACATTCTACTTATGATAGACATTATATGTTTTAATAATCATCATCACTGCATTGCATATGTTTGTCTTGAATAAATTATTTCGCTATCACTCATTTTAAATTGCGCCTTTACTCTGCATATGTTTTGTGATATTCAACTCCTGCTAAAGCTGTATACCTTTTGATGGAGGATGACGAAAACGATACCGCAACCTCATACAGTATGCTTTTGAGCGGACTATGCTGACGATGTACAGACATTGTTTCAATTCCTAAACAGTGAAGATATAAGGATGTTAATCCCTCGTCGACCCCTTTGAGCCTAAGAAGTAGAAGTTTCTTTCTTATACTAATTAAAACCCTTGATCATAACCTGGGGCAGGGTAGTTCTTAGTTAATTTGGCTGTGCATTCTATTTTAAGAGAATCATTCAGTACACCTTTTAACAAAAGTTTCAATCACAAGCGTTCATCCGCACACATCAAAGAAGTGTTGGAGATGTCAATCAAAAGCCAATGATGGTTCATCAATCATTAAGTAAGGCAGTCAATATCTTCAAAAAAAATGATGAAAAACATACATACAAAGAAAAGCCTGCTAAGTCAAAAAATAAAAAAGAAGACTTAGGCAAAAATCAAGGCATCCCGCTGACTGTAAGCTCAAAATAGACAGTTCAGGCAAAAGTTAGGGATATCAAAAAGATGAAAATAGAGACGTCAATAAATTCCTTAACAACACAATACTGTGACTACCCAAAGGAAGAAGTGACTGCCATCTCAAAAAGTTCTCTTTGTTTGTGAACCATCATCATTATCAAAGGTGTAACTCCAAAAGTCTCTTGGAACCTGAATGCATAAGTTGAATTAACCGAGCTTAGGACTGAAGATCATCACGAAGAGGGGTGGGTACAATCAAATTTTGAGCCTTTATCCTTTGTTTCTTAAACCGTGAACCAAGCCACGTTACAACCCTTGAAAGTACTAATTGAAGCATGGTTAGTTCGAAAGCATACTGTCACAACAAAGGTATCCCGACTCCTTAAGGTTTACCACAAATGCTGAGTTGGTATTTCAAACATCATGTTTTTACAAATATCACGCTTTTACATCTTCTGTTTTAATGTTTTTCAAAAACTCAAGACAAACGTATGCGTTGCATCCCATGAATTCATTATTAAACAAATTCTGCTACATAATTTCAAACGTTAGCAACAGAAAGAATTTGCAAAGGGTACAACTAATGACTGAAAGTTATCCCGACAAACAAGATTACTCCGAGAAGCAATGTCTCCTACGTATACAAGGGGCATGACATGGTTTGCCCAATCAATCTGGGGAAATCAAGTCAAGATTCGAAGAATCTCTCGAATGCCAAACAATCAAAGTCACATCCCAAGTGGGGTTCAAACTATGTCCCGATCAATCAGGGGCAACCAAGTCAAGATTCTGAGAATCTCTCAAAGATGCCAAAAACAATCAGGGACATGCATCCAAGTAAATCTGAATCTATTTCCAATCAACATGGGGCATTGTCCTGGGCCTATGATTACGAGGGGCATGACGCCCATAGTGCACATCTCATAAAGTCCTCGCGAGGTGAATCTTTCCAAAGTCCCTACTAGCAGGGGAAAATCTATGCAAGTCCAATTTGACATCTTGATCAATACTCAATGGTGTGTCCTAATCAAATCCAGGAATGGTAGTTACTATAATACTGGGGGCAAGGTTCAGGGCATCCATGCCTTCCCACAATTCCGACTTCACAAGATCATATCCCCACAGAGCAATTCTCAAGAAGATATCTTCAAACATACTCGTCCCGATAAAAACATGACTCCCCAACAGAGTTTACATCTTCAACAATACCGGCTCTCCAACACTTTGCTCTTCTCCAACATGGTGCATTAATATCTCTAATCCCCAATCAGGGTACATCAAGTTACTGATCTTCCCCAAGCAGAAATCATAAATCCCCAGCTGAGCATCTCTAAGATAAGATTAAACATCAAAATTACAATGACATGGAGATCCACCTTCTCAATCATAGATGTGTCAAATGGCATAAATCATAGTCATACGTCATAAATCATAAACATATTCATACAATTGCATACATGTTCATACATAATACATAATGTATCGCGACAAATGCGTACATAACATGCAAGGTTCTCATTTATTTTGAGAATCCCGTCACATAAACGCATTACATGCATCATGACATGGCATAAAAAAAAACTAACTTTGCCTTTTTCAGGTTACTGTTGCATTCAAATAAACAACTTCAAAACCTTTGGATCTAAGTCGATACCTTAAACGGTTCCTTAATGATCTACCTTCGGATCTAAGTAGATACCTTGGACGGTTCCTTAATGATCTACCTTCGGATCTAAGTCGATACCTTGGACGGTTCCTTAATGATCTACCTTCGGATCTAAGTCGATACCTCAGACGGTTCCTTAAGTGATCCACCTTCAGATTTAATTCGATACCTTTGACGGTTCCTTAATGATCTACCTTTAGATCTAAGTCGATACCTTTGACGGTTCCTTAATGATCTACCTTTCATATCTAAGTCGATACCTTTGACGGTTCCTTAATGATCTACCTTTGGATCTAAGTCGATACCTTTGACGGTTTCTTAATCATCTACCTTTGGATCTAAGTCGATACCTTGGACGGTTCCTTAATGATATACCTTCGGATCTAAGTAGATACCTTGGACGGTTCCTTAATGATCTACCTTTCAGATCTAAGTCGATACCTTGGACGGTTCCTTAATGATCTACCTTCGGATCTAAGTCGATACCTTTAAAGGTTCCTTAATGATCTACCTTTGGATCTAAGTCGATACCTTTGACAGTTCCTTAATGATCTACCTTCGTATCTAAGTGGATACCTTTAACGGTTCCTTAATGATCTACCTTTGGATCTAAGTCGATACCTTTGACGGTTCCTTAATGATCTACCTTTGGATCTAAGTCGATACCTTGGACAGTTCCTTAATGATCTACCTTCGGATCTAAGTCGATACCTTGGACGGTTCCTTAATGATCTACCCTTCATATCTAAGTCGATACCTTGGACGGTTCCTTAATGATCTACCTTCGGATCTAAGTCGATACCTCAGACGGTTCCTTAAGTGATCCACCTTCAGATTTAAGTCGATACCTCAGACGGTTCCATAACAATCAACTTCCAAGATCTAATTCATCTACCACGAACGGTGGTGACACGATCATCTTTCCAAGATCTAATTCAGGTATTACGAACGATACTGACACGATCAACTCTCAGAGATCTAATTCCATCATCACGAACGGTGTGGACACGATCAATTGCTTCTAAAGTCTAATTCGGTTACTACGAACGGTGCTGACACGACAAGAGATCTAATTCTATCATCACGAACGGTATAGACACGATCATCTTTCCGAGATCTAATTCAGGTATTACGAACGGTACTGACACGATCAACCCTCGAAGATCTAAGTCGTCTACTACGAACATTAATGACACGATCAATACTCAAACAACTACTTCTGAAACGCTCCAAACATAATCTAATGCATGATTTACTGGATGACATCTTTAAGCCCATCCCCATCATACACTTGGATGGAATCTTCAAGCCCATCTCCGACAAAGGTCCCTTCATCGTCTGCTAGGGAAAATTCCTAGGTATTCTAGTGTTCAATCCTCTTCCACCTTCAAATTCCGACTGGTATACAAACCATTCTACATCCTCAGGTTTAAGAAAATTGAACAGGGGCATATGTCATACCCCAAAATTTGCCCACCACCTTTTATACTCAAGCTCATTTGAATATCGGAAGCTCGAGACTCGACTGACTGTACACTCTCCTAAACAACATCCCTTAAACTAGGCTTTTAGCTTCTCTTCAAGAAAAATCGGGTTCTGGCAATTCAAGTGGACCTCATAACCTCTTATATGCCTTAAAGGACCCTCATGCCAAGTTTCAATCCCTGGTTCATAAGATTGATCAATCAACTGTTCAAACAATCAACAGTCGACTAGGTTAATCTATAAGTCAACTGTGGTCAAAGTAAAGTCAAAACTCCTGATTTTTTGTCAAGATCCTAATATTGAAGTATAATTCACCATTTGATCAAGAATTGATCATGGTTCATCAAAGAAAGATCAAAAATCAACAAAGCAAAAAGTTTCTAAATTAGGGTTTTGTATAGGAAAAGTCAACTGAACTTTGACCAGCCATAACTTTCACATGGAATATCCAAAATTTTCCATCCAAAGCTCATCTTGAAGGAAATTGGATTCTCTACAATCTTGTTTCTCACATGCCAAGTCTAAAAATGCTCCATTTGAGAGATATGGACCAAAACATTATAGGTCCTTTTCAAAAGTCAACAAAAAGTCACTCTTTTCAAAAGGACACGCAAGGAGCATGGAAAATAATTTTGATATGGGACCAAAGACACTGGTTAGAGTACTCTCTAAGGTTTATAAAAAGTCATAGAACACATCATACCATAAAAATTGAAGGAGTTATGAGGCTCAGAAGTCGGTCAAATTTCAAGAAAATCATAAAACCCTAATAGCATAATTTTGTGTTTTTGAGTTATTAGGCCTAAGATTTGTGATCCAAACGTGTATGTGACATGTTAAAAGCCCTCTAGGCCCATTGGTGCATAAGCATGATTTTTATTCTATTTATCTTTGATTTTATCTTATTTAAATCAAGTTAAATCCAAATAAATCCAAATGAATGAAATAAAAATCAAATCTTGGTAGATGGCGTATGGATTTGTTCCTTCCAATCAGAAAAAATATCAAATATCATCCTTAGGCTTGATTGAACATAATTGGAGCAAATATGGAAAGATTTGATGAAAATCTCAATCAAAGATTCAAAGGGCCAAATCTTGGGTTTCTTGACAAACAAATGCCCTAATTTTCATGCTCTATATATACACTACATGATCAGACGAAAAAGGGAGGAGGAGAGGCCATAGCATTAGGGTTTACGATTCAAAAATTTCCTTCAAAGCTGCACCATTGAGTTTCATCTTGCAGCCTTTATCAAACGAGTTCAAGTACTCTATCATGTTCCTGAGGTAATACTGAGTAAGTACAGACCCATAATCACAGGTACAACACGTTGAATCACTCTATACATGGACTCACTTGTTTCATTCTTTCTATTAATCGGATTTCACCCCTGAGCTTGTTTTGATCGAAGCTAATGTCATTGATGAGTTACTGAGATTTTGTAGAACAGGTATGAAGCATCTTTTGGAGTGTATCGTGGCCAAACAGCGTGATGCCATTGCTAGGGCTCAAGAACTGAAGGGCTTCGAACTCCATGGATCTCGCACTTTCCGAGCCTAAGAACACCACCATCGTGTTCGCCATGATCGATTTAGTCGATCTGGGTTTTTGCGTTCTTTGAATAACGTGTTTTTGCAGGTTTCAGTCTTTAGGCTAGTCGGAGAAGGTGATCGGAGAACGGTCTCCGGCGGTGGCTCCGATCGAGGGCTTCTTTCCAGGCTGGCTCGACAACCTATCGTGATGCTATTGGTCAGTCAAAAGGCTCTCCATCTCTCCTCGCGCGTGTAGCTTCCCTATTGGCCGTCAGCGTTTCCAACTTCTCTCTCTCTCTTCGCTATTGGACGGTCAACACATGTGTGGGCCAGGCTTACAGGTTCTTTTGAACTTCCAATTTTTGTTTAACATATTTTTCTTTTTTTTGTGCGTAATGAAGACAACGACAAAGCATTGGCGAAGTGGTTCAAGAGAGACCTGTTACCCCAACGACCCTGGTTCGTACCCCAAGGATGTGTATTAAATTTTTGCAAGAATTTCCCAGACGATCCAATGCGTGCCATGCGTATGCAATCGCGATGCTCCTCTCAATTTCAACCATCGGATCACTGCACTATAAAATCCAACGCACCAGAGACTGCTGGCCTACCATGGGCATTCTTCTAGCAATCATATGGAATTAAAAGCTGAGTCTTATCCTTTTATTCTTTTTAATTTTGAATTACTTAAATACTTTTATTCTTTTTCTTATTTTTCCCTTTTTTATAATGATTATTGCTTATAGTTTTTTTTTAATAAATTATTTGTATAACAAATTATAATTACTTATTTTTTCGAGAATTCGAATTTTCACGACTTTATTCTTATTTTTTTTTTTATTATTTAAAATCCAACATTTGTTTTCAAATAAACCTTTTATCAATTAAATAATTAGGATTACATCCAATAATTATTTAATTGATATATATTGATTCGAACTCTCGATTTTTCTCCGTAACTTTGATATTACTTCAATTAGTTTATTATTCTATTAATCATGGTTAACTTGTGCCTTGATGAAGGTTTGTGAGGTTTGTCTTTAGTTCATTCGTACACTAAAATCTTTCCCTGCGCAGTTTTTCAGGGTTAATCAATCAAAGTTTCTTCGACTACGCGCCTCATCCGACCAAAAGCTAAGTTCTAATCCTTCTTTTATTTAAATATTATTTTATCTTTTATTTCCTGCCTTTAATTTAATTTAATTATTTTGCCTTTTAATTTTAATTAATTTACTTTGTCTTTCTGATCCATGAACCAGCCATACACTCACCCCTTTGTTGTTTATTTTTCCTTTTCCAACTTTTCAGGGTTAGCCAACCGTCAAAGCTCAATGTTCGGTAACCCTGAAATTCATCTGTTATTTTTTCTTATAATTATTACTTATGTCAAACCCTCTGGCTTCATTCCCCCTTTCCTCCGCTGGATTCTTTTTCCCCTTCTTCGTATTGCTTTAATTATATTTGTTTATTAATTGATGTGGTTAGTAATTTTAGGGAGTGCAACTCTAAACTGAATTAGAATCATTTAATTATAAGATAATATATTTTGAATTGAATCACGTGATTGTTGCACACACGCTCACTTTTGGGGTAACCTCTCTATTGCCTGTTGCCTTGTTGCGTGTTGCCTTGCGAAAAATGGAATCAGAGTCGCCACTAATATATTTATCCCATAAGGGAAAGGAATATCAGAAAACCTAACTCATAACGAGAACAAGGTCTTTCGACCAGAGAATAGGGCACGGGAGTCGGTTACGTAGCGGGAATGTGCTAGCACCCCTCACGCCCATCGTACTCGATGGTATCCACCTATGTTTCTTTCTATCTAAAGGGTGTCTAATGTCTAAAACCTAAATGCGAATGCATGCAAAAGAAATACGGGGAAAAGAATGAATTATTTACAAGTGTGCTCGCTTAGGCCCCGCGACCCAATGCCTACGTATCCCTTAAAAGGAATCAGAGCTACCGTAGTTCGGTTCCATGGTTTCCATTTGTTTTGTGTTTTTTAGTTGAACAGCGGTTAAGGTCACAATCCACGATGCTCGACCTTTGGAGACTTATACGCCTAATTTTGGAAAGGACTTAACTTGTTCTTAGGGAGAATGAACTTGGGTTTGTGTTTTTTATGTAACTACATGATGAACAAAACCCAATACAAGGTTTCGCACCACTTCGCCACTTTGTTTTAGTTTGAGCCTTTATTAGGTGTTTTAAGTGTTTTTGGTTGAGTGTTTTTTAAGGGAATTTACTTTGCGATTTGAATCACATAAAAATATATAATGATCGAGAAGCAAATTAGGGAATGAATCCCACTCACTTCTATCCCATTATATTATTTTCAAGAAACAGATTAGGGAATGAATCCCACTCATTTCTATCCCATTAATTAATGTTCGAGAAACATATTAGGGAATGAATCCCACTCATTTCTCTCCCATTAAGTAGTGACCGAGAAACAGATTAGGGAATGAATCCCACTCATTTCTATGCCACTAAGTGATTGAGAAACAGATTAGGGAATTAATCCCACTCATTTCTCTATCACTTTCTTAATGTGATTCGCCTCTTTATTTATTAATGTTTTAAATTTGAAAAGAAAAAGAATGAACAAGGGGGACTAATCCTATTCTCTAATCTAAGTTATTCTAATTCCTACTTAAGATCTAAAGGGAATTAACTAAGAGGAAGGTTGTTTAAGTTGACTAAAGTAACCTTTAACAACTAGGGGTATTTTTGGTATTTCACAAAATATAAAAATATTCACAAAAAGAAAGAATTAAATCTAAACTAAACAAGAAAATATTCACAAGTATATTGCATTTTTATTCATGTTGAAATTATTTTTGAATTAAAAAACTAAAAAAAACTATGAATTTTATTATTATGTACAAATCAAAATTTAAGAAAAAAATCAACAATTAAAAATCTAAAATAAAATCTATATACTACTAAAAACTTTGATTGGCACAGAAAACAATTTTTAGTATTTTTTTATTCAAACAAAACGAATTAACAAACAAAAGAAGAATAGAAAAAAAAACTATTTTTATATTTTTATTTATTGGTCAACAGGGGGAGTATTAGTAAAACAGAAGTGGACTGAATCTATACTGAAAGCGCGTTTGGGCCTAAACCCTGGGGGTGCAAAGAGCGGTGGCGCTAAGCCCAAATGGTGTAAGAAGGCGTGTGCCTCAGCAAATAAGAGGTGTAGTCTGGGAAACATTCTAGGCCCAGCCATTAATCTCATTCAGGACCCACTATCTTCTTGCTCATGCTTATTTCATTTAGAAATCAGCATGTATATTATCATTTGTTTACCTTTATTAAAAAGTGACATGCTTAATAACTAACATGATATCAATAAGGCATAGAGAGGTTAAGTCAGAAGAAGACAAAAAAAACTCTTGGCCAATCACGTGCTAACAAGTCCTTAACCAATGATGAAAAAGACAAACTGATCAAATTAATGGGAGCATCAGCAGTAGAAATGTGCCACGTGAGCTATCGGTGAAGGAAACAAAAAAAACAATAAAGGCGCCGGAGCAGAGATCCGGTCGTCTTCTTCGGCCATCCTAGCGGCGGAGTTACATGCTTGAGTCCAGAAACGAATAAAACCTACACTGTCCGGCTCGGACTTTCGTGCTGAGCACGAATCCGGTATTAGTGTTTACCAATCCTACCTCTAACATCATAACCGACGATGAATATGAAACCCTAACTATATAGAATTTCACTAAAATTGACATCCTTGATCTTAATTGATTCCTCACATCCTTCTGGTTAATAATATAGCATTAAAACGCATAGGAACAGGATACAAACTCATACATCTGAATCACATCGGAAGAACATAACGAAAGTGAAAATGCAACGTGCATATTGAACACAATACGTATGAGTACTCAAAGAGCTTGAATCACTTACCTCGTGAAGAAATTTGAACTCAGTTCTTCAGAAAAACTTCTTACAACACAGCTTTCTCCTTGAATCTTTGAGTCCTGATGCCAATGATAAAGCAGAGAGAACTTGGAGAGATGAACTCGAATCTATGGGAAATTCAGGCTTGAATCTTGATAGGTGACGATGCTAATGAAGTGATGGAGATATTGGCAAAGGTTTTGTGATGTTGAGCGACGAAGGTAAAGGTTGTTGTGGTTGTTGAAACGGTTTTGGTGGTTAGATGAAATGAAGGTGAAAGTGTAAGTTATGGAGATGGTTGATGATGATTGTTGATGGAGGAAGATGGAGGATCTGTTATGGAGCTTTCAATGGAGTTTGTTACAAGTGTGTAACAAACTTTATCTCGAAAGAGAAGAAAACGAAGAGAGAGAGAGAGAGGAGAATGAGAGAGTGAGGAAATCTGGAAAAAATGGAGTGTCCGTGTGAGTTTGAGAATGAGTTTAGTTTTTATAGAGAATGTAGAGTGTGTTGGTGCATGGAATGTTATGGTGTGGTGTGTTGTATTCCATCCTTTTTTCCCTAAACTTAATGTGCTAGTAGTTGTTTTGGTAGTGAACTCTTCTTCTATTTTCATGTGTAGAGAAAATTGCATGGCTGTATGGGGAAATGATGGTGAGGTTGTACCTGATTATTTCTTTTTTGTAAATTTAATACACAAGTTTATGTATATAGAGCAAAGTCTTCTATTGCTTTATGTGTGCATGGATTTTGTAGTAACCTTCTTTTTTCCATGCATGTGTGCCTTGTGTTACTGTATGGAGTAATATGATGGTGTCGACGTTGCTTTCGTGCGTGCTGCAGTGACTCCCAGCAGATGCTATGCCAAGCTAACGGTTTCGAGGCGTATACTTTGTACTCACATCCTCTCGCCACAAGTCATTGTTTGTCATGGTTTTGGCACCAACGTGAAGAGGAGACAGGGGTGATTAAAATTAATGTTGAAAGATGTTTGAGATAGTGGCTGAGTGTAAGAGAAAAATGATCTCAAATTTGCTTGATGTTGAGTTGCATTACGCGCGCTCACATGGCCAAATTCTGGCCCGGTACTCTTGCCAAAGCACAATTACCTGGGGCATGAATTTGAGAACATATATCTTGGCAATCACATAACCAAAATTCTTGATCTTGATCTCTTTGGATAGAGGACATGGCAAGGAACAGTTGAACACCAATATTGATTCCAATGGACATTTGTAGACCTCTAAAACTAGATTTGAATTCAGCATGCCACGTGTTTGATGAAAGATTCACGCGTGACCTGGATTTGTGCCCAGCCAGATGCATAACCTTGACTAGTATGAACATATGACTTTGAAGCTTTGTAAATCATCCATTACACATCCAATTAACATGATTATTGCCTCATTATGTTGATTGCATGGAGGAGAGTAGATACATACCATGATTGTATTTTATGGACCTTTATATTTCTGTAAAACTAATCTCAAAGTCAGCACACCACATGCTTGATGAAATGTGTCACGCTGCCCAGAAGTTTGCCTTGCAACTTGACTTGTGTTTCAATGAAAATGTTAGACTTCAGACCTCAATAACTTTTGATCCAAGAATCTTTTGAAAATAATTCAAACTACAAACTTGTAGTATGCCATGAGATGAACATTTTCTATGTTGAGCTTGTCTTGAAATTCTTCCATATGCCACGAGTCAATTGATGTTGAAGTGGACTTCTCACCATGCTTTAAAAAGCCAAAATATTTTCTAAGTGTGAAGACTTTCTTATTTGTTTTGGAAATTTTGTCAAACTCTCGATTTTATTTATTTCTTTGATTTTCTTTGACCGATTTTCCATAAAAAGTCCATATTTGATAGTTGACTTTGACCTTGACCAAAAAGTCAACATTTCCTGATTTTCCTGATTCCAGATGAATTTCTCGATTAATTTGTTTCCGATCCGATTCTCAATCAACTTTCAACCAAAGATGCTCCAGTGAATATTTCTTCAAGGCAACTATACTTCATTTCCAAAAGTCACCTCCTGAATAAATTTTAACCAATAAGTCAACAGGGTTGACTTTGATCAAAACCCTAATTTGGGCAATCATGATGGACCTGAAGCTTGTATCTTTTAATCATAGCTTTGCCTTGGAGAGGATGAAACCCGGTTTTTAGGAAGACTTTAATGGGAATGAGGCTCTACAATCGGACTTCAAATCTGATTCTTCTTAACCAAGAATTTCCTCAACCTCAGCCTCTTTTTGTCAATTTTCTTAAGCAGTAACTGTGATATGGATGAATGTATTATTTGAATGACCTACATGAGGTATGCACATGAATGTGATATGAAAGCCAATTGGGCAATAAATAAGTGGGAAAATTTTGGGGTGCAACAGCTGCCCCTATTCAATCTTCTTGGACCTGAATGTACAAACATCTTGTGTTTTGGACATGAGAGGTGTAAGTGGATTGAATACCCAAAAGTACCATCAAAATTTGCATTCTGTGGTAAATCAAATAGTGTTGAATGTTATCAAAGGATACCAACTGAAGGTGGATCTTAAATAGATTGCTAACCTTAGTTAGACTTTGAACAAAAGAGACGTAGCCGTGGGACGACTCTTAAAGGAAGAAACCAGCCGTAGGGGAATCTACCAAAATGCTAACCTTAGTTAGACTTTGAACAAAAGAGACGTAGCCGTGGGACGACTCTTAAAGGATGAAACCGTCCGTAGGGGAATCCGATCCTGATTGCTAACCTTAGTTAGACTTTGAACAAAAGAGACGTAGCCGTGGGACGACTCTTAAAGGATGAAACCGGCCGTAGGGGAATCTTATCCTGATTGCTAACCTTAGTTAGACTTTGAACAAAAGAGACGTAGCCGTGGGACGACTCTACAAGGATGAAACCAGCCGTAGGGGAATCCGATCCTAATTGCTAACCTTGGTTAGACTTGAAAAAGAGACACAGCGTGGGGTGACTCCAAAAGGAAGAAACCAGCCGTAGGGGAATCGACCAAACTGCTAACCTTAGTTAGACTTCAAAAAGAGACACAGCCGTGGGGTGACTCTAGATCTGAAAAGGTATGCCAATAAACATTGGCCTTTATTGAAGAAGACTAGTAACGACTAGACTTTATTGGGGATGTTTATGAACACTGAATTTGAAGGCGATGCCAATAACCATTGGGCTTGATTGAAAGAAAGGCCAGTGACAACTAGAATCAATCAGGGGATGCCAGTAAATACTGGACTTTCAAGAAGATATTAATGCTTGCGAAGCATAAGAATTACATGGATCCCTCACGCCAAAAGGCGGGGTGTACTCTTCAAGGGTGGCAATCATTCGAGTTGCCACACACCAAGTATGGATTTCAAATGATTGAAAAATGAGATGGGTTGAATGCCCATCCTCATTCGCACTCTATTATGCACGCAACATGCGGGAAAATAACCAAAACAAAACTAGTAACGACTAGACTCGACACGCGGATGACAGTAACCACTGAACATTCACGGAGATGTTGATGCTTGCGAAGCATAAAAGTTACATGGGTCCCTCTGGCCAAAAGGCGGGGTGTACTTTTCAAGGGTGGAAATCATTCGAGTTGCCACACACCAAGTATGATTACCCAAATGATTGAAAAACGAGATGGGTTGAATGCCCACCCTCATTCGCACTCTAATCTGCACGCAGCATACGGGAAAATAACCAAGGCAAACTTGCAAGAAGCAAGAGATATCCCTTATGAAAAAGGGGGACTCACAAAAAGTGAACGCAAAGAGAGGACCGGTGACGACCAGACTCTATTAGATGATGCCAGTAAACAATGGACTTTGAAGGAGGTATTGTTATTCACGGAACACAAGAATTACATGGTTCCCTCAGGCCGAGAGGCGGGTGTAATTCTACAAGAGCGACAATCATTCTAATTGCCACACACAAAGTACGGATTATCCAAACGATTGAGCTCAGCAAACGGGAAATAACCATAAATACAATGATCTTGACGAAGGAAGACTTTGTATTCAATCCACACTGGAGGGAGAAAGTGAGAATTCTTTTGGGGATATGTTACTTTGTGCTCTTTGGAGCACACAGAAACTTGGTTTATGTATTGATGCATGTTTGAATTTTTCCATGGCGTAATGCTCCATATTCATGGAAATGCTACGCGTTTTTGTAGATGCAATGTGAATGCAATGATTACTATATGCAGAGATAACGAGGGCCCTTTAGAGAATATTCCGTTGACTTGTTGATCGAGCTTCGTCTCTGACCTCGGGAGAGGTAAACACCAGGGAGAATCCCCTTAGTGTTAAGAACTCTGTGGGGGTGCCAATAGACATTGGACTTTGACTTGCAAGATATACTTATGATTGTTGACTTGAAGAATAATTTCTGACTTCTCACCATGTGCCATTGCTTGGAGAATTTTCAGCTTTGAGGAGATTCCCTCAATTCACCATGGTAGGGATGAGAACCCTAATGAGGAACCTTGGTTGGGAGGAATGGAACAACTCCGAGGAGAAATAAACTCCTATTTGGGGAGAGAAAGAATTATCAGGAGAAATAAACTCCTATGATCGGGGAGAGACTTTTTCTAGGAGAAATAAACTCCTATGCTCGGGGGGGGGGACTTTTTCAGGAGAAATAAACTCCTATGGAATTAACTCTCAGGAGAACTAAACTCCTATGCTTAGGGGGAGAGTAACTTGCTGGGGAAAGTCATTGTGATACTTCTACACTCTATGATGGCCAATCGCACCTTATAGGTGAATGACGATTTCTTCAATACAAACCAAAAGAGTATGCCCCAGGCTGCCTGACTCGTGAAGATATCTGATTTAACGAATACATTTGCCTCGAAAAGATCCTTACACCATCATTACTTGAGAAAATTCTGCCCCAGCATATTCTATTATTTGAAATATCCTTTCTCTTGATCAACAGATCCTTGAAGAGATTTTTCGAATCTCGACGTAATTGCCTCAGATTGACTGAATTTTGAGAGATATGTCTCGACATCACTACTTCAGATTAATTGAAATCAAGAGATAGATTCCTCAACTTGATTAACCCTGATTGGTCGAATTTGAGATGTCAAACCTTGATTTGCTTGCCCCAGATAGGCTGAACTCACGAGAGAGATTCCTCGTCGTGACTGCCCCTGATTATGTACATCTTATCAGAATCCTCGAGTTTTACTTTCCTTAAGATCCCACAAATCGTGGAAGTAACTTTACCACACTCAATAAAGTATTCAAAACCTTCAAGGTAATCAATCAAAGAGAGTATCCACTGCTCATGCTCAATAGAGTATTCATACTTCTCCCCTCAGGGTAACCAATCAAAGAAGGTATAAACTGATTATGCTTAATGGAGTCTTCAGGCAACATGCCCCTTGATATATTAGTCTCTGGAATGATTTCTTTTTACTCTAAGGGGTTCTCAAGTCCTTTTACTTTGACATGATCAAGCTCTTTACGAATTCTCATTATGGAAACTTTCTTGATGTTTAAGCAAATGTTTTGTATGCAAAAGAATGTTAATTCTAAGAATGATAATTCTAATGCAAAGCTTATGCTAGTCTTGAAGTTTAAAACTTTTATGCAATGAGGTGGCCACCTCTTGTGAATGAAATGTAAAACGGGCATACGATACCAACATAGATATGTGTTACGCTTCATTGGGAGTCAGCTAAACACTATCTCATTAGAGTGTGTCTTCGAAATAAACCCTACTTCAATTAGGACTTTTAAGGGTTGTAACTTGGCTGAGTTCATGGTTTTCAGAAACAAAGGATTTTTAGGCTCAAAATTATTTGGTACCCACCCCTTTCATGATGTTCTCCATCCCTAAGTTCAATTAACTCAACATGAGTGTTCATCCCTCACAAGGAATTTTGAAATGATTGAGGAATCAATGAGGTTTTTTCGGACATGGCAGTCGCTCACCTTTTATTCTTCTGATTCGTTATCACACGACTTTGTTCTTGCTTTATTTCACCATCATTTTTTCTTTTTATTGCTATATTCCTTTCTTTCATCACTTTTTTTCATTTTTTTTCATCATATATTTTTTTGCTCTTTTTTTTTTGAACAAGTCGTGTGACCTCGCATTGTCTTTGATTCGTTGGAAGTGATTGCAACTGCCTCATTCCATGAAGGATTATCATTGTGGTATCATCATCTTTTGACCTCTTGGTAGGTGAAGGATAACCATTACGGTTTTGACTTTCCTCAACCTTTTGAAGGATAACCATTGTTGTATCCTCAGATGCATATCATTTGTGAGTTTTGAACACTTGATCAAGTTAAATGAACACTACCCTGCCCCAAGGTTAAAAATGAGGGTTTTTTTAGAAAAGAAACTCCTACTTCAAGGCTCAAAGGGGTTGACGAGGGTCTATCTCCCTTATATCTCTAGTGTTTGGGGATTTAAAACAATGCCTGTACATCATCAGCAGGGTTTTATTCAAAAACACACGATTAAGGATTTTGCATTTTTTTATCATCATTCTCCCTCCGCTCGTTGCCTAAGCAAGATATTAGTAAAGTTGGTATCATAATGCCAAAACATTTTTATGAGTGAAAACGAATGGATTACCTCAAGACAAACATAAACAATGCATTATGATTTTCATTTAGAAATTAATAAATTTTTACATGCTAGCGATGCTTAAACAAACAATGAAATGTTACAAAATGAGAATGCAATAAAGAACTTAAATGAATGCCTTTGTTGAGGAGATTTGACTCCGTATGGACTTATTGCTCTTGAATGCTTTCTGCAGTATTGATACCCCATTGAGACTTCAATTTGTGCATAAAACCTCTTGGAGTGGGTGTGGTTGTTCTAAAATCAACGAGGACTTGAACTTTGCCTCTGAATGATATACAATCTTCAATTGAATTGCCAGGTGCCCCAGCATGGTAGCCACTTAGCATTATCATATGTTCCTTCCACACACTTTAGATTACTTCCCAGAAGAATATTCCAACAAAGGCGTACAAGAGTGGTACATTTTTGCCTTACTTTTAGGGATTCGAGCAATGCAAATGATGCAATACTCAAGATAAGAATACGTCTTGCTTATCCCTCAGTCGGGAGCCTCAAGCAATTCCACATATGTATCAGAGATGATTACCACTTTGACTTGCATGTCCAAACTATCCAGAGAGAGAATAAATGATCTTTTGCCACTCTTGACATCAAGCACTAGGAACAATCCGACAATGTCTAAAT
Source organism: Vicia villosa (assembly GCF_029867415.1). Lineage (NCBI taxonomy): Eukaryota > Viridiplantae > Streptophyta > Magnoliopsida > Fabales > Fabaceae > Vicia > Vicia villosa. Next base: position 65,900,599 of record NC_081186.1, on the reverse strand, counting down.
CAATGGAGTCATAATCCTTTATGGCTTTCAACCTTGTTTTCAAGAAGTGGAATCTTTTTGTCAATTTCACTAATCGTGAACCTGAAGGCTTCAAATTCTGAATTATTCTCATGATGCAAAGTCTCCTTAACAGGAATTGGAATCTTAACAGTATTTCTGACATTCTGATTCACAAGACCTTCTCTCTTGAGGTGAGATTGACATTTGCATTTGGCCTCTGAGGAACTTGTCTCAATTCTTCTTATAAAAGAGAAAAGGTTTAAATAGCCTCCATTCACTGATTCATGTCAGCCCCCATTTCCGTTCTTATCTTAGTCAAAACCCCACGGAGTTGTTCCATTGTTAACTTTCAAGCACATAGCGGTGAGAAGTTAATTTGTTGTTGAAGTCAGAATTTGAATGGAAAGGGCCCTCATAAGCTTCTGAGAGAACTATGAAATGCATGATAGTATGAATGTATGTTTCATTTCTAAGGGATCCTAAAGTCTTTTCGTTAACTTTTGTTTCTATTTTATTCTTTTTTTTTTTTGCATATAGTATCTTTTTTTTTTTTTTTCCATTTTTTATTTTTTTCTACTTTTCTTCATTTCCTCTTTTTATTTTTTTGGAAATAGACTTTAGAATCCCCCACAAATGTAGTGGATAAAGTAATGATGTTATGTAATGCAAAAGCATGGGATCAAGGTCCATATAATCCGAGTAACCATTATACAATCCTCTGAATAACTGATATAAAGCCTCGGTAGGTCAAATGTCATGAGATCAAAGGTCCGACACCTTTTTGAATACCAGGAGAACCAATAGTCACCAACAGAATAGAATAGTCACCAACGGTACCTGTCATGTATATCCCTCCCCACTCACAGGTAAATCTAGGTCAAGGTAGGTCAAAAGGTCTCCAGCGTTAACAGTTCTCCTGAAACACCATCATTGTTGCAAATACATGCCAACAATGGTATCTCATTCGAACCTCAACTAGTCGTGGGTCTCATGATCGCAATCAACAGAACCTGACATTCTGTTGGCGTCATGACTATCCACTCTATCCTAGGTATCCTATGTGTCAACTCTGGCCTGGGTATTGGGCCTTTTACCTCATAGAACATCCCACCCAACCTGCAAAACAAGACAGAAAAATATGTGGCCCCCACGGGGGCCCATAATATGGTCCAGATGCATGCGGAAAGTAAACATGATATGCAAGCAGGAAACAAAACATGATATGCAAGCATATATACAGGATGTACACATATAAATAAACAAACAAACACCCAATAAACAAAACAAACAAAGGCTAGGATCGACTCGCTAAGAATGGACCAGCACAGGTCTATCAACATCCCCAGCAGAGTCGCCAGCTGTCGCTACCGCGAAAAATGGAATCAGAGTCGCCACTAATATATTTACCCCATAAGGGAAAGGAATATCAGAAAACCTAACTCAGAACAAGAACAAGGTCTTTCGACCAGAGAATAGGGCACGGGAGTCGGTTACGCAAGGGGAAGGTGCTAGCACCCCTCATGCCCATCGTACTCGATGGTATCCACCTATGTTTGTTTCTATCTAAAGGGTGTCTAATGTCTAAAACCTAAATACGAATGCATGCAAAAGAAATACGGGGAAAAGAATGAATCATTTACAAGTGTGCTCGCTTAGGCCCCGCGACCCAATGCCTACATATCCCTTAAAAGGAATCAGAGCGACCGTAGTTCGGTTCCATAGTTTCCATTTGTTTTGTGTTTTTTAGTTGAACAGCGGTTAAGGTCACAATCCACGATGCTCGACCTTTGGATACTTATACGCCTAATTTTGGAAAGGACTTAACTTGTTCTTAGGGAGAATGAACTTGGGTTTGTGTTTTTTATGTAACTACATGATGAACAAAACCCAATACAAGGTTTCGCACCACTTCGCCACTTTGTTTTAGTTTGAGCCTTTATTAGGTGTTTTAAGTGTTTTTGGTTGAGTGTTTTTTAAGGGAATTTACTTTGCGATTTGAATCACATAAAAATATATAATGATCGAGAAGCAGATTAGGGAATGAATCCCACTCACTTCTATCCCATTATATAATGTTCAAGAAACAGATTAGGGAATGAATCCCACTCATTTCTATCCCATTAATTAATGTTCGAGAAATAGATTAGGGAATGGATCCCACTCATTTCTCTCCCATTAAGTAGTGACCGAGAAACAGATTAGGGAATGAATCCCACTCATTTCTATGCCACTAAGTGATTGAGAAACAGATTAGGGAATTAATCCCACTCATTTTTCTATCACTTTCTTAATGTGATTCGCCTCTTTATTTATTAATGTTTTAAATTTGAAAAGAAAAAGAATGAACAAGGGGTACTAATCCTATTCTCTAATCTAAGTTATTCTAATTCCTACTTAAGATCTAAAGGGAATTAACTAAGAGGAAGGTTGTTTAAGTTGACTAAAGTCAACTTTAACAACTAGGGGTATTTTTGGTATTTCACAAAATATGAAAATATTCACAAAAAGAAAGAATTAAATCTAAACTAAACAAGAAAATATTCACAAGTATATTGCATTTTTATTCATGTTGAAATTATTTTTGAATTAAAAAACTAAAAAAACTATGAATTTTATTATTATGTACCAATCAAAATTTAAGAAAAAAATCAACAATTAAAAATCTAAAATAAAATCTATATACTACTAAAAACTTTGATTGGCCCAGAAAACAATTTTTAGTATTTTTTTATTCAAACAAAACGAATTAACAAACAAAAGAAGAATAAAAAAAAAACTATTTTTATATTTTTATTTATTGGTCAATAGGGGGGAGTATTAGAAAAACAGAAGTGGACTGAATCTTTACTGAAAGCGCGTTTGGGCCTAAACCCTGGGGGTGCAAAGAGCGGTGGCGCTAAGCCCAAATGGTGTAAGAAGGCGTGTGCCTCAGCAAATAAGAGGTGTAGTCTGGGAAACATTCTAGGCCCAGCCATTAATCTCATTCAGGACCCACTATCTTCTTGCTCATGTTTATTTCATTTAGAAATCAGCATGTATATTATCATTTGTTTACCTTTATTAAAAAGTGACATGCTTAATAACTAACATGATATCAATAAGGCATAGAGAGCTTAAGTCAGAAGAAGACAAAAAAAACTCTTGGCCAATCGCGTGCTAACAAGTCCTAAACCAATGATGAAAAAGACAAACTGATCAAATTAATGGGAGCATCATCCAGTAGAAATGTGCCACGTGAGCTATCGGTGAAGGAAGCAAATAAAACAACAAAGGCGCCGGAGCAGAGCTCCGGTCGTCTTCTCCGGCCATCCTAGCGGCGGAGTTACATGCTTGAGTCCAGAAACGAATAAAACCTACACTGTCCGGCTCGGATTTTCGTGCTGAGCACAAATCCGGCATTAGTTTTTACCAATCCTACCTCTAACATCATAATCGATGATGAATATGAAACCCTAACTATATAGAATTTCACTAAAATCGACATCCTTGATCTTAATTGATTCCTCACATCCTTCTGGTTAATAATATAGCATTAAAACACATAGGAATAGGATACAACCTCATACATCTGAATCACATCGGAAGAACATAACGAAAGTGAAAATGCAACGTGCATACTGAACACAATACGTATGAGTACTCAAAGAGCTTGAATCACTTACCTCGTGAAGAAATTTGAACTCAGTTCTTCAGAAAAACTTCTTACAACACAGCTTTCTCCTTGAATCTTTGAGTCTTGATGCCAATGATAAAGCAGAGAGAACTTGGAGAGATGAACTCGAATCTATGGGAAATTCAGGCTTGAATCTTGATAGGTGACGATGCTTGTGAAGAGATGGAGATATTGGCAAAGTTTTTGTGATGTTGAGTGATGAAGGTAAAGGTTGTTGTGGTTGTTGAAACGGTTTTGGTGGTTAGATGAAATGAAGGTGAGAGTGTAAGTTATAGAGATGGTTGATGATGATTGTTGATGAAGGGAGATGGAGGATCTGTTATGGAGCTTTCAGTGGAGTTTGTTACAAGTGTGTAACAAACTTTATCTTGAAAGAGAAGAAAACGAAGAGAGAGAGAGAGAGAGAGAGAGAGAGAGAGAGAGAGAGAGAGAGAGAGAGAGAGAGAGAGAGAGAGAGAGAGAGAGAGAGAGAGAGAGAGAGAGAGAGAGAGGAGAATGAGAGAGTGAGGAAATCTGGAAAAAATGGAGTGTCCGTGTGAGTTTGAGAATGAGTTTAGTTTTTATAGAGAATGTAGAGTGTGTTGATGCATGGAATGTTATGGTGTGGTGTGTTGTATTCCATCCTTTTTTTCCCTAAACTTAATGTGCAAGTAGTTGTTTTTGTAGTGAACTCTTCTTCTTTTTTCATGTGTAGAGAAAATTGCATGGCTTTATGGGGAAATGATGGTGAGGCTGTACCTGATTATTTCTTTTTTGTAAATTTAATACACAAGTTTATGTATATAGAGCAAAGTCTTCTATTGCTTTATGTGTGCATGGATTTTGTAGTAACCTTCTTTTTTCCATGCATGTGTGCCTTGTGTTAGTATGGAGTAATATGATGGTGTTGACGTCGCTCTCGTGCGTGCTGCAGTGACTTCCAGCCGATGCTATGCCAAGCTAACGTTTTCGAGGCGTCTACTTTTTACTCACATACCTCTCGCCACAAGTCATTGTTTGTCATGGTTTTGGCACCAACGTGAAGAGGAGACGGGGGTGATTAAAATTGATGTTGAAAGATGTTTGAGATAGTGGCAGAGTGTAAGAGAAAAATGATCTCAAATTTGCTTGATGTTGAGTTGCATCACGCGCGCTCACATGGCCAAATTCTGGCCTGGTACTCTTGCCAAAGCACAATTACCTGGGGCATGACTTTGAGAACATATATCTTGGCAATCACATAACCAAAATACTTGATCTTGATCTCTTTGGATAGAGGACATGGCAAGGAACAATTAAACACCAATATTGATTCCAATGGACATTTGTAGACCTCTAAAACTAGATTTGAATTCAGCATGCCACGTGTTTGATGAAAGGTTCACGCATAACCTGGATTTGTGCCCAGCCAGATGCATAACCTTGACTAGTATGAACATATGACTTTGAAGCTTTGTAAATTATCCATTACACATCCAATTAACATGATTATTGCCTCATTATGTTGATTGCATGGAGGAGAGTAGACACATACCATGATTGTATTTTATGGACCTTTATATTTCTGTAAAACTAATCTCAAAGTCAGCACACCACATGCTTGATAAAATGTGTCACGCTGCCCAGAAGTTTGCCTTGCAACTTGACTTGTGTTTCAATGAAAATGTTAGACTTCAGACCTCAATAACTTTTGATCCAAGAATCTTTTGAAAATAATTCCAACTACAAACTTGTAGTATGCCATGAGATGAACATTTTCTATGTTGAGCTTGTCTTGAAATTCTTCCATATGCCACGTGTCAATTGATGCTGAAGTGGACTTCTCATCATGCTTTAAAAAGCCAAAATATTTTCTAAGTGTGAAGACTTTCTTATTTGTTTTGGAAATTTTGTCAAACTCTCGATTTTATTTATTTCTTTGATTTTCTTTGACCGATTTTCCATCAAAAGTCCATATTTGATAGTTGACTTTGACCTTGACCAAAAAGTCAACATTTCCTGATTTTCCCGATTCCAGATGAATTTCTCGATTAATCTGTTTCCGACCCGATTCTCAATCAACTTTCAACCAAAGAAGCTCCAGTGAATATTTCTTCAAGGCAACTATACTTCATTTCCAAAAGTCACCTCCTGATTAAATTTTAACCAACAAGTCAACAGGGTTGACTTTGATCAAAACCCTAATTTGGGCAATCATGATGGACCTGAAGCTTGTATCTTTTAATCAGAGCTTTGCCTTGGAGAGGATGAAACCCGATTTTTTAGGAAGACTTCAATGGGAATGAGGCTCTGCAATCGGACTTCAAATCTGATTCTTCTTAACCAAGAATTTCCTCAACCTCAGCCTCTTTTTGTCAATTTTCTTAAGCAGTAACTATGATATGGATGAATGTATTATATGAATGACCTACATGAGGTATGCACATGAATGTGATATGAAAGCCCATTGGGCAATAAATAAGTGGGAAAATTTTGGGGTGCAACACTCGTATTGCTTTAATTATATTTGTTTATTAATTGATGTGGTTAGTAATTTTAGGGAGTGCAACTCTGAACTGAATTAGAGTCATTTAATTATAAGATAATATATTTTGAATTGAATCACGTGATTGTTGCACACACGCATACTTTTGGGGTAACCTCTCTGTTTCCTGTTGCCTTGTTGTGTGTTGCCTTGCGTTTTTTTTTGCAGAATAGCCATGTCCCTCGAATACGAGGATACCTCAGTCATGTTGCCTCGATTAAGATCATGGGTCCCTAATGATGCTGCCTTTGATACACTAAACATGATATCGACCCTCGGAAGTCGCCTACGAAAAGGCTGAGGTATCCTCTGGCTGCCTACGAAAAGGCTATTCTGGTTCTTCCCTTAGACTACCTGCCTCCCTATGGCATGGGACAGTCTTATGGCGAACGAACTCTCGATGACCCTTCAACCTCCAAATGAAAGGCTTCCTGCCCTCTCATGTCCAGGATAGACCCTTTCACACTGAAAGGCTAGAAGAACATTTTTCATCTAACCAGGTAATTGCCCTTAATTGCTTTGCCTTGCTCTAAAACTTTTTTCATATTCTTTCTCATAAACCTTCAAAATGGCTACGCTCATTTACGAGCTAAAGTCCACATTCACTTCTTTTACATTTCTTTCAAAAACGAGCAAAGCAATTAAGAGCCCATGGAAAACCATGGATGTAAAGGGTGCCTTACACACTTCTTTTCCTGTTCTTTTAGCCTTTCTGATTAATTTGGATAAAATAAAAGTCGGTGGCGACTCTTGCTTAACCGTGACATTTCAAATAAAGTCAGTTCACCGTATTACAGTACCAGAGCATCATCAGAGCATCTCTACATCCTGAAATGTTATAGAACAAACTAAACGACAAAAGTCAGCATGAATGAATCAGAACATAGAATATGTTTCAGAACATATAATATGTATCAGAGCAAATAATTATGTGTCAGAGCACACAAACATAATGATTCAGAGCATATTTTGTTACTAAAAACATGTTCCAAAACATATAAGGAATAAGAATGAAAGTATATTCTATCATCAGAATATTAGAACATTCTTCCTTCTTGCTTCAATTTCCAAGAGCTTGATTCTTTATAGAATTGCTTTTCCTCATCTCTTTGCTTCTCATGTTGAGCTTTAAAGAGGAACTTCAATTCCTGCAAGACAACACTCAAAAGCATAAAACTTTGCAAGTTCTATTAGAAATGTGGAGCCTTTCTCCCAGCAACTGATAAAATAAATCAGATCATTTATCACATTTTTCTCCCCCTTTTTGTCATAACATCAAAAACATAAAAGATTCAGATGAAAAAACTAGACAAACACATAGAAGAAAAGGATAATTTTCATTTAAGCACACAGAAACAAGAGTTCAGAAGTACAAGAGGAAGGACAAGAGAAGATGGAAAGAAAAACAGATGCAGCAAAGCAAAAAGAAAACAACTAAGACTCAATCTAAGATGACCCTAGCTTCGACATGATCTTGGCCAGCATATCATGAATCCCATTGTTGCTCTCATTTTGTCTTTCCATGAAAGCACGAAACTCAGTGTTGATTGATCTCTACTCATCCTGGTTCTTCTGAATGACTTCCAAAGTCCTTGCAAGACGGGAATGTTCATCAGAAGAAGCTTCACAAATTCTATCCAGAGGAATGGCATTGTGATCCGCAGCTTCCATGGTCAGATCATTTGCAGGATTTTCCTCAACAGGAATTGTTTCAGAAACATGATCTTCAGCATCTGCTTCTTGCATAGAAGCATCTCCATACTCTACAGCAGGAACCTCAGAATCTCCATTCTCAAGTGCCTGAAGAATGGCAGCAAGATTCCTAGGAGCAGAAGGTCCTTCAACTTCTGGTGGGTCAACAACTTCTGGAATGACCAAGCTTGGGTCTTCCTCAGAAGGGTTTTCCCTCAGAAAGTCAAAGAGAGTCCTGAAATCTCCGAGCAGAACAAGATATTGAGGTTTCCAGACCACAATCTCCCTGCAAAGGTTAGCTTCCATTGTAGCAGCAATTCTTGCTTCTTCCAACTCATCCACAAACCTCTTCTCTTCAAAGATATATCTCCCTCGGAGACGAGCAAACCAGAAGTCTTCATAACTTCTCAGAATTCCACAAGGCCGTGGAGCAGCTTCTACACAAGCTTCCTGAAGTTCTACAAAATAAGCATCTACTTTTCTGCGTAAGATTCTCCAGAACTTTCGCATAGCAACATCATTTAGGCCAGAACTTTCAGTGATTCTGATAGTATCGAAGATTCTTCTGAGATTCCTCTTTACCATTTCAAAAATTACACCAATAGGGTATTGTCGGCGGGATTTTATTTTGGTTCTTGGAGAGACAGGGTTAGGGAGAGAATAGAGTTGAGGCTCTCTATCCAACCAATAAGAAGATTCTGCTTCATTGTTAGAGTCTGACACTACCATTTCAGCTTCAGGACGAGGCTTGGGAGTGTAGTTACAATCACGAAGCAATTGCTCATGTGATGCAGAGTCTGGAAGATCAGAAACACATGGGTTGTTTTGAGAGGTGGAAGGAATGGGTTCATAGTTGGCATGGGGAGGAGGTAGAGAAGTGGATATATTTATGTGTGGTGGAAAGAGATTTTGTAGGGGTGTTATATCCAGAACAGGATTATCAAGGACCTGGTCAGAAGCAAGGTTGGTTGAGGGTGGAGGAGAAGGAATGGAAGCATCTGGAATTGGTGAAGGAGGAGGAGTAAGGATTTTGGTTACAGGAGAAGTGGGAGGTGTAAGAACATGAACTTTGATGGGTGATTCTGATGGGGCTTTATCTGGTTCAGGGGTTAGGGCAACAGCTATTGGTGCAACTTCTGAATGTAAAGCAGGAATAGAATCAGGTTCAGAGAGACGTATACCTTTGGATACTTTCTGAACAGCTTCGAACACAGCCTCAAGCTTCTTCTATTTCTTACTCTTCTTCTCTTCAACAATCTTTGCCTTTCCACGAGAGATTTCTCTCCTTCTAGCAGATTCCAGAGCTTCCTTCTCATTAACAACAACATTCTGACCTTCAACTGCTTGAGTTGTTGGTCTTTGCAAGATTTCTTCCTGCTGATTCACAGCTTCTACTTGCTGATTCACAGCTTCTTGAACAGCCTCTTCTTCATCGGAGTCATTTATTATCAGCTTCCTTTTTTTGATTTTCTTCTTCTCAACAACTCTAACATTTTCAGCATTTTTATTCGACTTTTTCTTCTTCTTCTTATCAGCATCCTCCTTCTTATTCTTTTCAAATTCAATTGAAACAGCCTGAACAACTTCAGCAATAACTTCTTCTAGAACAACCTCTTTAACAGTAGCAGCAGCTACGTTCTGAACTACCTTCACCTGATTATCAGAAGGATGATCAAATTTTATTTTGGTCCTTCTTTCCTTCTTTTCAGCAGCTTGAGGAACAACTTCTGAAATATCTTTTGAGGAAGCAGCCCTAGAGGTGGAGGTTTTCTTGCGGCCTACTTTAGCAGGAGCACCTTTTTCTTGATATTTTACTCCTTCATCTTCTTCCAGTGACTTCAAGTACCTGGTTCTGACTCCTGGTACTTCACTTCTGAAGAAGGTTTCAAAGTTGGCAAGAACAGGATCTCTTCTGCTTCTTGTTCCAGGAAGAGGTTGAGGGGTTTTGATGATAGTATCAATAACCTTCATCTTTCTCAAAGTTAGAGCATTCAAGCAACTTCCAGTGGCAAAAACAAGGTCTTTGATAGTACCTTCAGCTTCCAGGTTCTCAACAATCTTGGAGTGAACCAGAAGGTTTGTAATGATTCTTCCAAAAGGAATGATAGTACAATTTTTCACTCAGAAGGCATTTCTGGAATCCCTCACAGCATTCCACAAGTGATTGAAGATTATGTAGATAACATCAACCTTCTTCTTAATGGCAATGCAGTACAGAATGTAGTTGTGCTCATTGTTGACGAAATCAGCAGCATGTGTTCCTTTCCTGTGATAGAAACATCCCAGAAGAATCTTGGTCCAGATTTTGTAGAGGTCTTTCATGTCCTTGACATTCTTTGTCTTATTTACATCTGTGTAGAGATTAGACAACACAACATCCCAATCAGCCCTTTGATCAATTTCAAAAGCACCCTCAGGGTTTCTCAGATCAAACATCATTCTTAGGATGTTCTCAGTAACTACCACAAACTTCCCATGGACGAAAGACAAGATGGATTTAGGAGCAACAACTGCATGCACCCAAAACTCCTTAACAAGATCTGGGTAGACCGGTCCACAGAACTCAGCAAACAATGAAGTCCATCCTTGAAAAATGATATCTTCTTTAAGATGATATTCATGTTCTTCAATGTTATCAAAATCTACCATGAGTTCACAGATAACTTCCAAGTCCTTCTTAGGAATAGAGCAGGCAACAACCGGAGTGATTTGCTGATTTTCTTCTTCTTGAAGATGAAGAGGGACAGATGAGCCAATGTTGTGAGATGATGAAGCGGCCATTGAATCAGAACAGAATTTAGAAGAACAATTTCTGGGTTTGCGCTTAGGGTTTTAGAAGAGACTGAAAAGGTTGCAAAAGTGCATGCAAGAAGAAAGAGAGAATGGGAGCGAAAAAGATAAACGTTATGATTTGAAATGTATTTATAGAGACGTATTTGAAAAAGAATGCAATAAAATTTTGAGAATGAACAGTTACAGAATCAAAAGAAATCAATTGCATTAAATGATGAGTGAAGTTAGGTGAGAGAACGTGGTAAATGAAATGATTTAACACAGTTACCTAGGACGGCGTCCCATAAGATTCTTCACGCTTTTTACTAACCGTACAGACACTTGTTCACCATCAGAAATTACTTGATGACAGCTGTGTCGTTCTGAGTAGACTTTACACATTCTGATTCTGATCACTGCTTCTGATTGTCATTCTTTAGAAATGATCTAGTTCTGATAGGATCATCTTTCTTTCCAAGAATCACATCTTCTGAGTGAGCTGATGAAAGTCTAGATGATCTTCTGACTGTTGGCTCTTCAGAGATTCTGAGATTCTCTAAAGATGCAGCAACTTGATCTTCTGATCCATTGCTTCTGAGACTCTCTACTTCTTGGTTCTACAGCTTCTGATATGCCAATATCTATATCTGCAAAATTCTCAAACTGCTTTAGCTTTTCAAGACCAAGCTTATCATCAAACCTGATATTGATTGATTCTTCTACAACCAATGTTTAAGTATTGTATACTCTGTAGCCTTTAGAGCATTCAGAATATCCAAGAAGAAAACATTTTTGTGCCTTAGAATCAAACTTACCAATATGATCTTTAGTATTCAGAATAAAACACGCACATCCAAAAGGATGAAAATATGAAATGTTGGGCTTTCTGTTCTTCCACAATTCATAAGGAGTCTTATTTAGAATAGGTCTTATAGAGATTCTATTCTGAATATAACATGCAGTGTTTATTGCTTCTGCCCAGAAGTGCTTAGCCATATTGGTCTCATTGATCATGGTTCTGGCCATTTCTTGCAGAGTCCTATTCTTTCGCTTTACAACTCCATTTTGCTGTGGAGTTCTAGGGCAAGAGAAATCACGGGCAATACCATTTTCTTTGAAGAACTCCTCAAAGAATCTGTTCTCAAATTCGCCACCATGATCACTTCTGACCTTTATGATTTTGCACTCCTTCTCAGATTGGATCTGAGTGCAGAATTCAAAAAACACTAAATGAGACTCATCCTTGTGTTTTAAGAACTTTACCCATGTCCAGCGGCTATAATCATCTACGATGACTAATCCATATTTCTTTCCTCTGATAGATGCTGTTTTGACTGGTCCAAACAGATCAATATGCAGAAGTTCAAATGGCCTTGAGGAAGAGACAACATTCTTAGATTTTAATGCAGGTTTGGAGAACTTGCCTTTCTGACATGCTTCACAAAGAGCATCTGATTTATATTTCAGATTTGGAAGTCCTCTGACCAGATTTAGTTTGTTAATCTGAGAAATCTTTCTCAAACTAGCATGTCCTAATCTTCTGTGCCAGACCCATTGCTCTTCAGAAACAGACATAAGGCAAGTCACCTTCTGCTTCTCAAGATCTAAAAGATCAATCTTATAAATGTTGTTCTTTCTCTTGCTTGTAAATAGGATTGAGCCATCCTTCTGACTTACAGCCTTGCAAGACTTTTGATTGAAGATTATATCATAACTATTGTCACTTAATTGACTTATGGACAATAAGTTATGCGTTAATCCTTCTACAAGAAGTACATTAGTTATGGAAGGAGAGTTACCAAAACTTATGGTTCCAGAGCCAATAATCTTGCCCTTCTGATCTCCTCCAAACTTGACTTCACCACCAGGTTTAAGAACCAGGTCTTGGAACGTAGACCTTCTTCCTGTCATGTGTCGCGAGCACTCAGAGTCCAGGTACCATGACATTTTGTACTTTGACCTCTTTGCTGCTAAGGATATATGCAACAGAAATTATCTTCTCCTTAGGTACCCACAATTTCTTGGGTCCTTTCTTGTTAGTCTTCCTCAAGTTCTGATTGAACTTGGGTTTAGCATAATAGTTAACAGGAGGAACAACATGATATTCTTTAGGTTTGACAGCATGATATTTTTTAGGTTGTGTCACATGCTTCTTGGTGTGTACAGTGTTAAAGCTCTGTGCATGTGAAGTGAGCCTAATATCATGTGCATGGCCATATTTGAACTGATCATACAATGGCTTGTATGTGATTTTCAGATCATCAACAGGTTCAAATTTATGTGAGGTATCACCCTCATAGCCAAAGCCAAAGGCTATTTCCAGAAACACCATATATCATAGAAGCAAGATGACTTCTGCCAATAATTCTAGATAGGAACTTTCTGAAACTCGAGTCATATTCTTTCAGAATATGATTTAGACTAGGAATGTATTTTTCCGATTCAGAAGGAGATCCACTATTTTTGGATAATTTTAAAACTTTTTCCTTCAGTTCAGAATTTTCCACTTCCAGCTTCTTAGTTTCAAATTCAAATTGCTTTTTCAGCTTTTTTTATCTGATACTAAGGTGAGCCTTGAGTTCCAGAAGTTCAGTCAAGCTGGAAACTAATTCATCTCTAGATAGTTCAGAAAATACCTCCTCAGAATCTGATTCTGATGTAGATTCTGATCCATCATCCACTGTGGCCATTAGTGCAAAGTTGGCTTGCTCTCCTTCAGAGTCTGATTCTGATTCAGACTCAGAATCATCCCATGTTGCCATAAGACCTTTCTTCTTATGAAACATCTTCTTGGGGTTCTCCTTCTAAAGTTTTGGACATTCACTCTTGAAGTGTCCAGGCTCATTGCACTCGTAGCAGACAACTTTCTTCTTGTCAGATCTTCTGCCACCAGAAGATTCTTCTAGTTCAAATTTCTTTGAACTTCAGAAGCTCTTGAACTTCCTTTGCTTACTCGTCCAAAGTTGGTTTACCCTTCTGAAGATCATGGACAGTTCATCTTCTTCTTCTGATTCTGATTCTTCAGAATCTACTTCTTCAGCCTAAAAAGCGTTAGTGCATTTTTTAAAATTAGATTTTAATGCAATAGACTTACCTTTCTTCTGAGGCTCGTTTGCATCCAGCTCTATCTCATGGCTTCTCAAGGCACTGATTAGCTCTTCCAAAGAGACCTCATTCAGATTCTTTGCAATCTTGAATGCAGTCACCATTGGACCCCATCTTCTGGGCAAGCTTTTGATGATCTTCTTTACATGATCATCCTTGGTGTAACCTTTATCCAGAACTCTCAATCCAGTAGTTAGCGTTTGAAATCTTGAGAACATCTTCTCAATATCTTCATCATCCTCCATCTTGAAGGCTTCATATTTCTGGATTAGAGCAAGAGCTTTATTCTCCTTGACTTGAGCATTTCCCTCATGGGTCATTTTCAATGACTCATATATATCATAGGCAGTTTCCCTGTTAGATATCTTCTCATACTCAGCATGAGAGATAGCATTCAGCAAAACAGTCCTACATTTATGATGGTTCTTGAAAAGCTTCTTTTGATCATCATCCATTTCTTGTCTGGTAAGCCTTACGCCTGTAGCTTTTACTGGATGTTTGTAACCATCCATCAGAAGATCCCATAGTTCACCATCTAGACCAAGGAAATAACTTTCCAGTTTATCTTTCCAGTATTCAAAGTTTTCACCATCAAATACTGGTGGTCTGGTATAACCATTGTTACCATTGTATTGCTCAGCAGAGCCAGATGTAGATGTGTTTGTTGGAATTTCACCAGCCATCTTTTACTGAAGCGTTTTTCTCTTCCTGAATCTTTTCTAAACACGGTTAAGTGCTTGCACCTTAGAACCGGCGCTCTGATGCCAATTGAAGGATAGAAAAACACTTAGAAAGGGGGGGGGGGTTGAATAAGTGTAGCTTTAAAACTTGTAAGATAAAAGCTATTTTCACAATGATTTTTATCCTGGTTCATTGTTAACTAAACTACTCCAGTCCACCCCCTTGGAGTGATTTACTCACCTGAGGATTTAATCCACTAATCACACTTGAATACAATGGTTTTCCACTTAGAAACACTCTAAGTCTTCTAGAGTATCCTGATCACAACTTGATCACTCTAGGAACAAACTGCTTAGACAACTTCTAAGACTTGCTAGAGTATACTGATCAACAACCTGATCACTCTAGGACTTACAACTTAATGTAAAGAAATTCTGTTAAGAGTTACAATGCTTCTTATAAAGCTATTATCACAACTGTGATTTTCTCTTAAGTTTAAGCTTAAATCTCACTATGATATTACAACAGCAATGTAGTGAGCTTGATGATGAAGTTTGAGAGCTTTTGAATTTGACAGCGTTTCTGTATAGTGCGCAAGTGTTGTATTTAGCTTCTCATCAGAACTTCATATTTATAGGCACTTGAGAAGATGACCGTGGGGAGCATTTAATGCTTTGCGTAATCCGTACAGCATTGCATTTAATGTTTCACTCTTTTGTCAACTACCTCGAGCCTTGTTTCCGCTGTGTCTACTGACGTTGCCTTTAATAGCTTCTAACGTTCCTTTTGTCAGTCAGCGTAGCCTGCCAGTCTAGTACTTGCTTCTGATCTGATGTTTGTGTAAACAACATTTGAATATCATCAGATTCAAACAGCTTGGTGCAGAGCATCTTCTTGTCTTCTGACATTGAAGAGCTTCTGAGTGTGATACCATGAGAACTTCAGTGCTTTTGCTTCTGATCTCAAGTTCTTCTGATGCTTCGATAGACCCATGTTCTGATTCTGCTTGACCATCTTTTGATGTCTTGCCAGCCCATGTTCTGATGTTGCATGTTGAACCTTCTGAGTCAGTGTTTCCTGCGTTGATTTCGTGCATACTCTTTATATAATTCTTGAAACGTAAATTGCATCGTATTAGGGTACCATATTATCTCATACAAAATTCATATCCTTGTTATCATCAAAACTAAGAATATTGATCAGAACAAATCTTGTTCTAACAGTTATTACTTTTGAATATCAATTAATTTAAACTATATATTAATTTAGGATTAAATAAGTTTTTGGTCCCTGTAAATATTGCAGTTTTCATTTTTAGTCCTTCCCTGCCTTTAGGCAACGGTTTTTACAAAACACCCGCTGCCAAAACCAGCTAAAACCGTTTCCAAAACTCGCGAGGGACTAAAAATAAAACTGAAATATTTATAGAGACCAAAAACTTATTTAACCCATTTATTTATTATTGGTTGAAATTGCAAGTAAAAGTTAAACACTTTTATTCGTTCCACGCTACAAGAAAAATGCCTCCCAGCGACGTGAAGTTGTGACGTGGGAAACATATGGCATAAAAAGTAAGGTTGCGACCTAGAAAACATGTCACTATAATTTTTTCATATTTAATAATCAAAATTAAAATATCACATGGGGAGTCAGAGAATACTTCGTGAACGGATATAAATTTCACACTGAGACTTGGACCGAAGGAAAAAAAAGCAAAAACAGTGGTGTATTCATAAAAGGAGTTACAGATGGGGGTGAAGATGATTTCTATGGCTTTGTTAAACATATGTACGAGTTGGTATACAATTACTTGAACTCGGAGAATAAAGGTGTCTTATTTTATTGCGAATGGTATTGATCCAACTAGAGGCACAAAAATAGACACGACATATGGTATTGTTAAGATTCAAATGGATCGAAGGTACAGAGAGTACGACTCTTTCATAATGTCACATCTTGTTATGCAAGTTATTATGTTCCTTATCCTTCATTTGTGCCACGTAAGCGAGGGTGGTGTGTTGTAACAAAAACAAAACCATTGGGCCATATGGAAACTGATGATCTAGTGGAAGATCTTGCTTACCAAGTTGATGAAGTTGGACCAATTTGTAATCTCAAGCTTCTCCATAAATAAAATAAAGCTTTTGTTTTGATGAAGTCAACACATATCAAAAAGATGAGCAAAAGAACTATGATGGCATTTGGAGCATTTGCAACTTTTATGAAGATTAACTTTGTGATTGATCTTCAAATATTTGGTAAAAGCTAAAACTGAAACATTGACATTTTAGTGCTCAAAAAATATCTCCTTTATCATACATATGCATTTCCCTATCAAGATATATCATTGCCCTTTTGTTCCAAGTCATTTACATATGTTTTTTACTTTTTAGCTACAGAGTAACCGGTTACCATAAACCAAGTAACCGGTTACCTCAACTCTGCAGTGCCTCTGTTTACATGTTTTTGGCTGTTTCAAGGTGAAGTAACCGGTTACCATAAACCAAGTAACCGGTTACCTGGGAGAAAAATTCAAAATCCAGTAAGTAACGTTACATGGTAACCGGTTACCTCATTTCAAGTAACCGGTTACCACTGAACCAATATGTCTTTCTCAGCATATTTTGAATCCAAACGAAATTATATTTCACATCCATAACCATTGCATTGTTCCATCAAAATGCAACCTTTCTAAAGGGTGTAAAGTCATATATAAATACCATACATATTTATTTTCAAAATTCACCTCTTTCATACAATTTACAAATCTTATTTCAAACAAAGTGTTCATCATTCATAAACTTTCATTGAGAAAAATTTTCTGCATTGCTACATATCATTTCAGAAAAATATTCTCATACAGTCATATACATTGAGCACTAATATATATTTGTGAATTGTTTTACTTGAAAGGGAAGATCAATCAAGTGATTGATTCATTGTATCAAAACTTCTACTCAAATATATTCATTATTATTGACTTGCTATTCAGGATTGTTGAAAGCAAGGGTCTTTGATTAGTGAGAGGATTGTTCTCATAATCAAGATAGTAAATCCAAGAGGATTGTTCTTGGTGGTTGAGATCTTGTTGTCCAGGATTGTTGGAAACAAGTTAGTGAAAAATCCAAGAGGATTGTTCTTGGTGGTTTTGTTAGAAGATTGTAGGAGGAGTCTTGTGTAGGCTTGTACAAAGATCTAACAATAGTAAAATCTCTTTCGTGTTTGAAAGGGGACTGGAGTACTCTCGGATTGTGAGGGGAACCAGTATATATCGTTGTGTTCTTTACTTTTCCGCAATTTACCGCTTTCATCACTATTATCAAGAAAAGAAAAGAACCATTCAAAAACCTTCAAACACTTAACTAGAAAAATAAGTACAAGTATTCTAAAAACCGGATATATCTTTGAAAACCTAATTCACCCCCCCTCTTAGGCGCACTCTTAAACTTACAATTGGTATCAGAGCAAGTTATAGGTAACTTGTTCCTAAAGATCCAGAATGGCTTCCGCAAATCAGAATCCAGTTTTTAGAGATGGTGGTAGTAACAACAAGCCTCCATTATTTTGTGGTGAATACTTTGACTTTTGGAAAATCCAAATGAAGGCTCATTTAGAAGCAAAAGGAGAAGAAGTATGGGAAGCAGTCCAAAATGGTCCCTTTGTTCCTACAACTATCGTCGATGGTGTTGAATCAACAAAGCTTAAAGTTTCATGGAACGATGATGATAGAAGGAAAGTTCTTGCTGACAAAAAGGCGATCAGTCTTCTTCATGGTGCTCTTAGTATGGATGAATTCTTCCGAATATCAACATGTACAACATCAAAGGAAATTTGGGATATTCTTGTAGAAACTCATGAAGGTACCGCTGAAGTTAAAAGATCAAGATTGAATACTTTAAGCCAAGAATACGAATTGTTTAGAATGAAGCCCAGAGAAACTATTCTCGAATTACAAAAACGATTCGTTCATTTGACAAATCACTTGAAGGCACTCGGTAAGACTCTCCCTACCGAAGAACTAAATCTAAAGGTGCTTAGATCTTTAACAAGAGAGTGGCAACCGAAAGTAACGGCGATATCCGAGAAAAAGAATCTATCAAAAATGACTTCTGCAACCTTGTTCGGTAAACTTCAAGAATATGAAACAGAACTCGGAAGACTTGAAACGCATGAAATTCAAATGAAAGATTCAAAAGATATTGCCTTGAAGACAAGAGTCAAGCATCATGATAGCAATCAAGAGGATGAATCCACTAGTGAAGAAGATAATGAGTTTATCAAAAAGTTTGAAAAATTTCTAAGAAAAGAAAAGAAAAAGGAGATCATTAAAGAGGAAGCATCAACAAGGAAGATTAAATGCTTCGAATGTGGAGAAAGAGGACATGTCAAAAGTGAATGCCCTAAACTTGTAAAGAAGGACAAATACTTCAAGAAAAATAAAGATAAAAAATCAAAGAAAGCATATGTAGCATGGGATGACAATGAAATAAGTTCATCTTCAGATGAAGAACATGTGAATCTTGCATTGGTAGCAACACACCATTCTGATGATGAAGACAATGAGGTTAGTAATGAATTTTCTCTTTTTGATAATGATGTTCAAGATGCTATAAATGAATTGTTAAATGAGTGCAAAATTCTCTATAAAACTATCTCATCTCAAAAGAAAATAATATCATCTTTAGAAGAGAAGGTTAAGATAATAGAAGAAAAAGATGACAAAGAAAAAATGATTAGTGTTCAAGAAGATAGTGTTGTATGCAAGAATTGTGAATCATTTTCTTTTGAAATTGTTCAATTAAAGAGAGTCCTTGAAAGGTATGAAAAAGGACAAATTGGGTTGGAAGGTGTCCTTAGGCAACAAAGATTCCCTAATGATAAAAGTGGTCTTGGATATGCAAAGTCTAAACCAAGTACTAGTAAAACTATCTTTGTGAAGGCAGGTGAACAATTCAACAAATTGAGTAAAGCACAAAAGGTTTATCATCATCCTAAAAGGTTTCCTAAAAAGAAACCATATGTTCCTAGATATAAAAGCAATTTTGTTCCTACTTGTTTTTATTGTGGTATTATTGGTCATACACCTAATGCTTGCTATGTTAGAAATTTTAGTGTGGCAAGTGGTCATTATGTGTGGGTTAAGAAAGGAACTAACTATGATGGACCCAAAGCACATTGGGTACCAAATCAAACTTAATTTGTTTTGTAGGTTTGCTTGAGGACCACTTAAAATCTATGGTGTTTTTATCAAGTGGTGGTTCTAAGCATTTGATGGGAGACACAAATCAGTTTTCAGATCTAAAGTTAAAGGCCAAGGGTTTTGTCACTTATGGAGACAACAATAAGGGAAGAATTCTTGGCAAAAGCAAAGTTGGTACACCACCTTTCACATCCATTGAAGATGTTCTTTATGTTGAAAGACTAAAAGCAAATTCTTCTAAATATTAAAGTCAACCTTATGACAAAAACTTCAAAGTTCATCAAAGATGAATGCTTAATAGAAGACGAAGTCACACATGGGATTAAAAACTTAAAGATTCAAAGAGAACTCAACATTTTTTGGATAAGCCTGATGTATGAATTTTCAAATCTTCTAACATGTGAAGTTATCATATAAGGTACATATCACTAACTTTTATCTTTTAAATAATTTCACAATTACATTTGTGAAATCATGTTAGAATATGTCTTTATAAAAAAATATATGGTCAAAAAGTGCATAAACATGCTATTTTTTTTATGTTATATATGATTATATAAAATATTATGTGGTTTTCATCTAGACTCATTGCTACTGTCATTATATTTTTTGCCTTTTTGACTCAGGTAACCGGTTACCATAAGTGAAGTAACCGGTTACCACATCTGTTTTCTCAATTTCTTCGCTGCTGGAAGTGTGATTCAAAATGAAGTAACCGGTTACATGATCCAGAGTAACCGGTTACCCTGTAGCGTAAATGTCTTCCTCGCCAAAATTAATTGCTGAGTCAATGTTTTATTAAATTTCTTTTATTATTGGTTGTCTATTATATTTATTATTGTCAAAATACCATCTCTTCCAACTCAAACTTTATTACCCATTCACTCTTCTCCATCTACCAACATTATCTCCTTTAAAACCCACTTAATCAAAATGATATAAAACCTTATTTTCTCTATCACTCTCAAAATAAGTCATTCCCAAAAGCACTTATTTGAAACCCTAACCCTCAAATCCGAAAATCCATCCTTCTTCCACAAATTCTCAAGCTCTCTTCCATGGCTTCTTCAAAGAGATCAAAGGGGAAAGGAAAAGCTGATGAAGGAACCTCCAACCCAGCTCCTGACACTGATGTTGAGTTTGTTGATCCTCCTCTCAAGACAAGAAGGTTGTTGTTTGCTTTCAGAAATCGCCCTCTCACACCTGCAAAATATGGTAACCTTGCTTCCTTTCCAACCTTAAGCTTTGATTTTCATAGGTTGTTGAACTTTCAAGGAATTAGTAACTTTATAGAAGAATATGGATATGTGTACCCTGATATTGTGAAAGACTTTTATGGAAAGCTGAATGTTACTAGTGATGGTACTGTGTCCACTCTTGTAAAAAATACTGAAATTCTGCTAACACAAGAGGAATTTGGGGCTTGTTTGGGTATTCCATCAACCGGTGTTAGGCTTCGTCAAGGTTTTACTTGTGTTGATCCGGAATTTAGTGAGTATGAGAAATGGGGTTTCTACTATAGCATTAGCCGTGTTTCGGAAGAAGAAATTTTGAGCAAGCAATCGGGTTCCTCTAGGATTCATCTCTACTCCGCTACTCTATCGGTGAGTGATAGGATGTTACATTATCTAATTGCTTACATTCTATTGCCAAAACACTCAAACCACTCACAAATTAGTGATCTTGACTTGCAACTCATTTATGCTATTAAGAAGAAAATCAAGGTAAATTGGGCATATTTGATTATGTTTAACATGTTACGTCAAAAGAACCTTAATGGTGGACTTCCTTATGCTAGACCAATTTCAAGGATCTTTGAACATTGTGAGTTTCCGTTGAGAAGGGAACCTAAAATTGAAATGACCGCAAGAAAGAATGAAATCACAGTTAACGCGGCCAACAAAAATATGGGAATTTTTCAAGATAAAGATGGTATATTCAAGCATTTGGCTCAAGGTTCATCATCTTCACAAGCAGCCCCGGTTCCAAATCCCGTTCCGGATCCACCTTCTGCTCCAGTACCGGAAGAAGGATTTACAAATGAGTTCCTTTATAATCATTTGCTTGGCATGGAAACTCGCTTAAACCAACACATCAACACCCGTTTTGACAACCTTCGCTCTGAATTCCTTACCGCCCTTGCCAACCAAAACCAAGATGATGATGATGAAGAGATGGATGAAGATGACAATTAATAGATTGTTTTATGTCTTGTGTCTTTGCTTAATGTTGTTGCTTAATGTTGTTTTCTTTTAACTTATTCTATTGCTTTAATGTCTTTTATCTCAAGTATTGTGTGTTGTTTAAAAAAAAACTAAGTTATGTTATGTTGAAACTTTATGTGCTCTAATTTGATATGGTAACAAATTGTGTTTTATGACTTATATTCTGTTAGCCTATTATATTGCTCTTAGCATGTGTTAGCTTTTACTTCTTTTCCCCATCCTTTTTGATAATAACAAAGGGGGAGAAGAGGCATGTTTGTTGTCCAAATTTTGCAGCCATACATTAAAAATCATTAATCAAGGGGAGTTAACAAGATAGGGGGAGCATGCTTATTATGGACAAACAAAAGCTCATGCACTACAAAATTTTCAATGGTTGTCATCATCAAAAAGGGGGAGAATGTAATCTCAAGCTTCTCCATAAATAAAATAAAGCTTTTGTTTTGATGAAGTCAACACATATCAAAAAGATGAGCAAAAGAACTATGATGGCATTTGGAGCATTTGCAACTTTTATGAAGATTAACTTTGTGATTGATCTTCAAATATTTGGTAAAAGCTAAAACTGAAACATTGACATTTTAGTGCTCAAAAAATATCTCCTTTATCATACATATGCATTTCCCTATCAAGATATATCATTGCCCTTTTGTTCCAAGTCATTTACATATGTTTTTTACTTTTTAGCTACAGAGTAACCGGTTACCATAAACCAAGTAACCGGTTACCTCAACTCTGCAGTGCCTCTGTTTACATGTTTTTGGCTGTTTCAAGGTGAAGTAACCGGTTACCATAAACCAAGTAACCGGTTACCTGGGAGAAAAATTCAAAATCCAGTAAGTAACGTTACATGGTAACCGGTTACCTCATTTCAAGTAACCGGTTACCACTGAACCAATATGTCTTTCTCAGCATATTTTGAATCCAAACGAAATTATATTTCACATCCATAACCATTGCATTGTTCCATCAAAATGCAACCTTTCTAAAGGGTGTAAAGTCATATATAAATACCATACATATTTATTTTCAAAATTCACCTCTTTCATACAATTTACAAATCTTATTTCAAACAAAGTGTTCATCATTCATAAACTTTCATTGAGAAAAATTTTCTGCATTGCTACATATCATTTCAGAAAAATATTCTCATACAGTCATATACATTGAGCACTAATATATATTTGTGAATTGTTTTACTTGAAAGGGAAGATCAATCAAGTGATTGATTCATTGTATCAAAACTTCTACTCAAATATATTCATTATTATTGACTTGCTATTCAGGATTGTTGAAAGCAAGGGTCTTTGATTAGTGAGAGGATTGTTCTCATAATCAAGATAGTAAATCCAAGAGGATTGTTCTTGGTGGTTGAGATCTTGTTGTCCAGGATTGTTGGAAACAAGTTAGTGAAAAATCCAAGAGGATTGTTCTTGGTGGTTTTGTTAGAAGATTGTAGGAGGAGTCTTGTGTAGGCTTGTACAAAGATCTAACAATAGTAAAATCTCTTTCGTGTTTGAAAGGGGACTGGAGTACTCTCGGATTGTGAGGGGAACCAGTATATATCGTTGTGTTCTTTACTTTTCCGCAATTTACCGCTTTCATCACTATTATCAAGAAAAGAAAAGAACCATTCAAAAACCTTCAAACACTTAACTAGAAAAATAAGTACAAGTATTCTAAAAACCGGATATATCTTTGAAAACCTAATTCACCCCCCCTCTTAGGCGCACTCTTAAACTTACACAATTAATAATGTCATTGCAGTTGAGTAAATTACAAGTTTGTCTGACGCAACAATTGAAAGGTATGAAGTTGATGCTTCTATATTATTAGTTGTAAAATGCTGAATGGTCCATGTATCCTAAACACATTAAATGCAAATTATCATTTCCAATTCAATTGAGTGCTTCACCTTTTCTCACAGAATTAGTTCTCTCTTTTAATTTTTTTGCTAGTCATCATCACTCATTAAGTTTTAGTTCTTACAAAAGGTAGTAGTTTTTTTCTTTTATAACAAACTTACAAAGAGTTTTTTATATTGTTAGATATATACAAAACTATATATTAAAATAAACTATTAATTCATTTATTATATTTGAAAATTAATTAATAAATTCAGATGATAAATTAAATATGAACAAAAATCTTTAACAAAATATATATTGAAATGAATGATAGTTAATTTAAATTTAAATTTAAAATTATCCTTTACAAATTTAACGGGTTAAATTTTTTATTAAAAAAAACACAAAGAAATAGATTAAAAATTTCAATATATTCTTAAAAAAAATTAATGTATTATTTAATTTTACAAAAGTCATTACCGCATTAAAAAGGAAATATATTATGTTGTCAAAAACAGAGAATATGTAATAAATTATTAATCTAAATATTATATTTAAAAACAAACTAATATTATTTAATTAATTATATTTTAGAATTATGTTATCTTTTAATTTATTATTTCTTTTTTCTAAAAATCAAATTAAATTAAAAGTAAATTTAAGATTCCAACAAATTAGAATTTTAAGTTAACTAAAGATCTTAAGTTAGTTTTATATTCATACTTATTCAAAGAATTAATTAAGTTAAATTGAGAGTCACATGAGACTCTAGTATTTTTTAAATAAATAAACAAAAAAATAGTATTAATAACATTGAAACTTATTCAAAGATTTAATTAAGTAAAATTGAGAGTCAAGATAAAACTCTAGTATTTTTTTAAGTAAATAAATAAATTGTTAGAACATGAAATGTTCTGATCATATTTTCTAATTTTGATGATAATTTTAGATATGAATTTTGTATAAGACAATGTGGTACTCTAGTAAATTGCGTTTTCCATTTCAAGAGAAGTACAAAAGAGTATGCATTACATTATCCTTCAGATGCTCTGAACCAGATGTTCTTGATGGCCACATCTGAACATGATCTTGAAGACACCAGAAGATAGTCTTTAAGTTGCCAGATCATGACAAGTAGAAGCAAGTTCTGAAGCTCTAAAGGTATCACGCTCTGAAGAACTTCCAAAGGCTGAAGCGCTGAAGTTCTGATCTGCACCAAACGCTGATCAAAAGCAATACATAAAGTCTGAGTCCAGAAGAAAGCAAATGATGAACAGACTAACTAGACTAGTCTGTGTGTCGGACAAAAGGAACGTTGGAAGTATGGCTACAAAAAGCAAAGTCAGAAGTAGAAGTTATTGCAAGGCTCGAGGTAGTTGACAAAAGAGTGAAACATTAAATGCAACGTTGTACTGTACACGCAAAGCATTAATTGCAGTACTATTCAATGGTCATATTCTCATGCCTATAAAAGGAAGAAGTCAGCAAGGAGAAACGTAAGAAAGCTTACGTCCATTCTTCATATTCTCATCATCTGACTCTGAACCTTTCTCACGCAAACAACTCAAGAACAAAGAAGAAATATTCATCTTCAAGCTCACATACTTTTGTATACTTAGTGAGAATTAGAACTTAAGCTTAAGAGAAAAATCACTTGGTGATTACAAATTTATTAGAAGCAACTTTAATCTCTTGTATTTGATTATATCTTTGTAAACCAAAATTCCTTGAGTGATCAAGTTGTGATCTGTAGACTCAATAAGACTTAGAGGTTGATCTAAGTGGAGAACCATTGTAATCATTTTTTATTAGTGGATTAAATCCTCAGTGGAGGTAAATCACCTGTGAGGGTGGACTGGAGGTAGTTTGAGTTCAAACGAACCAGGGTAAAAATAATTGTGTTCATTATTTTTATCTTCCAAATAGAAACATCCCTTATTCAATCCCCCCTTTCTAAGTGTTTTCACTCCTTCAATTGGCATCAGAGCACCTTGTTTTTAGGTGCAAGCACTTAAAAGTGTTAGACAAAAGATTCAGGAGAAAAACACGCAAATGGCAGCTGCAGTACCACCTCCTAATGAACAGAACAACAATGGTAGTAATGGTTTCAATGGATACAACAGACCACAAGTCTTTGATTGTGAAAATTTTTAATATTGGAAAGATAGGCTAGAGAGATACTTTATATGTCAAGATGGTGACTTATGGGACTTGGTGTTGGATGGTTACAAACACCCAGAAACTGCTAGAGTAAAGATCAGTAGACAAACTATGACTGATGCTCAAAAGAAAGAGTTCAAAAATCATCATAAAGCAAGAACCATATTGATAAATGTTATATCTCATGCTGAGTATGAGAAGATAACTAACAGGGAAACAGCCCATGATATTTTTGAATCCTTGAAAATGACTCATGAAGGGAATGCTCAAGTCAAGGAGACAAAAGCTCTGGCTATCATCCAGAAGTATGAAGCTTTCAAGATGGAAGATGATGAAAACATTGAAGCAATGTTTTCTAGATTATAGACTCTGACAACTGGACTGAGAGTTCTAAACAAAGGATACATTAAAGTTGATCATGTCAAGAAGATAATCAGAAGTTTACCCAGAAGATAGGGACCAATGGTTACAGCTTTCAAGATATCCAAGAATCTGAATGAAGTATCCCTTGAAGAGCTCATAAGTGCTTTAAGAAGTCATGAAATTGAACTTGATGCAAATGAACCTCAAAAGAAAGGTATGTCTATTGCTTTAAAGTCTAATAATAATAAAGAATGTACTCACGCTTTTCATGCTAGAGAAGAAAGATCTGATGACTCAGAATCTGAAGAAGACGATGAGTTATCTCTTATTTCTAGAAGAGTGACTCAACTCTGGAAAAATAAGCAAAGAAGATTTAAAAGCTTCAAGAAACCTGAAAAAGGAGAATCTTCTGGACCCAGAAGATATGGAAAGAAAAACATAGTTTGTTATGAATGCAAAGAACCAGGACACTTCAAGAATGAATGTCCTAGGCTTCAGAGAGAAAAGCCCAAGAAAAGATTTGAGAAGAAGAAAGGAATGATGGCCACTTGGGATGACTGAGATTCCTCTGATCAAGAGTGTGACTCTGAAGATGAGCAAGCGAACATAACATTCATGGAAACTGTGCATGATGAAGTAGAATATGCATCTGACTCAGACTCTGAAGAGGTATTTGAAGGAGTGAAAAACACTTAGAAAGGGGGATTGAATAAGTGTAACTTCTCAAAAATGGTAGATAAAAATAAATAACACAATTATTTTTATCCTGGTTCGTTGTTAACTAAACTACTCCAGTCCACCCCTGACAAGGTGATTTACCTCAACTAAGGATTTAATCCACTAATCAAACTGATTACAATGGTTCTCCACTTAGACACCCACTAAGTCTTCTAGAGTATCCTGATCACAACTTGATCACTCTAGGAAATCCGTTTACAATCAATGTAAAATAAATGATACAAGAGTTTAATTTGCTTCTAAGAAAGTTGTAATCACAAAGCGATATTTCTCTTAAGTTCTAATTCTAAACACTCACTAAAATATTACAAAGTTGTGAGGTTGAAGATGAAGTTCTTCTTAGCTTTTCAGTTTAACAGCGTTTCAATGTATTTGCGCAAGAGTGTTGTTGCTGCTTCTGAATCAGAACTTCTATTTATAGGCGCTGAGAGGAAATGACCGTTGGGAGCATTTAATGCTTTGCGTGAATAGCACAACGCTGCATTTAATGTTTCACACTTTTGTCAACTACCTCGAGCCATGCTTTTGCTGCTTTTATTGACTTTACCTTTTGTAGCTTCTAACGTTCCTTTTGTCAGTCAGAGATTTGACGTTATAGCCTTTTCATCTTGTACTTTCTTCTGGCCTCAATTTTTTTTAGATAACAATGTTTGAATATCAGAGTCTTCAGCTTTGGTGCAGATGCAACTTCTGTCTTTAGACTTTGAAGTGCTTTGAGCGTGATACCATCAGAGCTTCAGAGCTTTTACTTATGACTGCCATCTTCTGATGCTTTCCAGATCATGTTCTAATTCTAAAGGACCATCTTCTGATGTCTTGCCAGACCATGTTCTGATGAAGCCATCCAGAACTTCTGGGTCAATGCTTCTGAACACTGATTTGTGCATACTCTTTTATACTTTTCCTGAAATGGAAAACGTAAAAGATTAGAGTACCATAATGTCTTATGCAAAATTCATACTTAATGTTATCATCAAAACTAAGAATATTGATCAGAATATTTCTTGTTCTAACAATCTCCCCCTTTTTGATGATGACAAAAACATACAAAATTGATATGACTTTGTATCCAAAATATCAGATGAACAAGGACAATACATAGATATAGCATTAAGCATATTTATCAGAGTGTGTGAATATGTCTCCCCTGAGATTAACAATCTCCCCCTGAAATTAATACTAGAAGAATTTATAAATAAAAGACTTCCCTGAGTATTTTTCCATTTCAGTTGAGACTTTCACGTTGAACTTTGAACTTTAGATCATTCAGAGCTTCACTTCAGAGCTTTGAATTTCCCTTTGAGATCACTTGTAATAGAGCTCTATCTTCAGTATTCTATCAGAGCATTAAGAAAGCTTGCTTGTATCAGAGCTTTGTGGCTTCTTGTATTAGAGCATGGCTTCTTTCTGATCTTGCAGCTTCTTGTATGGGAGCAATCAGAGCAAAGTTTGTATCAGAGCACTGACAATTGCTTGTATCAAAGCTTGAAATGTATCAGAGCTGACAATTGAGCCTTAAGCACAACAACTGATATTATAAATCAATTCAATTAGCACGCTTCTCCCCCTTTTGTCATAACATCAAAAATTATAAAAGATTCAGATGAAAGACATAAACAAAATGAAGAGAGAAAAGGTTTCATTGATTAGTCAGAAGGAAGAGTACAAGGCAGATGCAAAAAATAAAGAAAACCAACTAAGACACAAGACACATACTACGAATGGCTAAACTTAGAAGCTAAGGCGTCCAGAAGGTTCTTAATCTCAGAGGTGGCTTCAGCTTGCTTCTTGGAGGTTTCTTCTTGTCTTTGCATCCAAGTTCTTATTTCAGCATTGGTGTCATCTTTCTTGTCTAGACGACTAGCCAAGGTAGCCTGATTCTGTTGGAGTTCCTTCAGATTGTTCATCAGAATAAAAGATGAAGGACCAACACAAGAAGCAAACGAGTTATCTTCTAGGACAGGATGAGCAGCATCAGCTTCGACCATTTAAGCATCTTCCTGATTTTCCTCAACAGGAATGTCTTCAGCATGATACTCTTGAAAAACAGGAATCTCTACTTCTGGATGCTCCATATCAGGATTCTCTTCCAGAGGGTTCTCTCTGAACCAGTTGAACAGCAGCTGAAAATCTCCAGTCAGAACTTTGTATGGATATGGCTTCCAAACAACCAGAGCCAAGGAATTATCAACTTCCATTTCTT
Organism: Vicia villosa; assembly: GCF_029867415.1. Taxonomy (NCBI): domain Eukaryota; kingdom Viridiplantae; phylum Streptophyta; class Magnoliopsida; order Fabales; family Fabaceae; genus Vicia; species Vicia villosa. Next base: position 65,871,437 of record NC_081186.1, on the reverse strand, counting down.
TAATGAAAGGCTTCTCTTCTAGAGGCCTCCAGTCAGTGATAGGATGATAATACCTTCCACTGCCAAAATCCAGCAACAGTCCAGCAGGAACAGGAGCGTCAGCAAGACAGTCCTTCGGGAGGTCCAGAAACTCAGCTTGCACTTCCTCGGCAAAAGCTTTCCAGCAGTTACATGATCCAGCTTGGAATCATGAGCAACCTTCAGAACTTCTAACCCTGTCCTGACCTTGTGATTTAATGAATTAAAATGTGCATCAACAGAAGGTTTTGGAGGGTTTATTCTGGGAGGTGAGATTGGAGATTTTGGATTGAGGATGGAAATTGGTTTTTCTGGGTTAAAGAAAGCATAAGGTTGAGGTTCTCTATTAAGCATAAAATACGTGTTTGAAAAGGATGGTTAAAGAGAGGATTCAGCTTCATTGTTAGAGTCTAAGACTATGACAACGGGGTCAGATCATGGATTATTTTGAGGTTTGTATGAGTTCATGAGGCGAATAAAGGAATCAGAAAATGATGATTCTGGTGAGGGGAGGTTGAAGAACACAGCAGTGTCAACAACAGGTTCATAGTTAGAATGTGGGGGAGGTTGAGAGGTGGAGATAATGGCATGAGGAGGAATGACGGTGTTTAAAGGTGTTGGTTCTAGAATTGGTTCAGAAACAGGAGGTTCAGAATCAAGAATAGGCTGTTTGCCTTTAGACTTGGGGAAACAGAAGATGGAGGGTTAGAAATTTTGGTGGTTGGAGGAAGATTTTCTGGGGCTTTTTCTGGTGAATTTTCTGGCGGAGCTTCTGTTGATACATTTTGTGAAATTAAAACAGGAGTAGAAACAGGCTCAGAAATAACAATACCTGAAGATTTTTACTTCTTCTGAGGCTTGGAAGATCCATCACCAATAGTCTTCCTCTTTTTCTCCTTCTATTCTTCCTTCTTTTCTTCCTTCTTCTCTTTTCCTTTTTCTTGATTCTCTTCTTGAACTTTTGGCAGTTCTTTATTCTCTTTCTTTTTCTTCATTTCTTTCCTTCCTTCTGGGTGTTCTTTCTTTCTTTTCTTCTTCTTTTTCTGTTCCTCTGTTTCTGGTATTAGATCAACTATAGTGAAAAGCTGTCGGTTGCTTATCCACACAGGATCATACGCAGAACCTTGTTCTTTACAGAGTTTCAGATAGCTGACAACAATGTTTGGATGCTCATTTTTTAAAAACAATTCAAAATCAGCCAGAGCAGGAGACTTTTTGGTCAAGATTGCATGATCCACGCTGGGAGTAGAAGCAATTGTCTCAATCAGATCCATCTTTGTCAAAGTGTGGGCATTCAAGGAACTTCCACACATTGCAAAAGGATCTTTAATAAATCCAGCCTTTTCCAGATCACCAACTAATCTAGTATGGACCAGAAGATCTGTGATTATCCTTCCAAAAGGAATGATGTTCCTTTTGTACTTGGTAGACTTCATTTTGGCTTCCTCCCTAGAGTCTTTCACATGATTCCACATGTGGTTGAAAATGATGTAAGGAAGATCCACTTTCTCTTGTTTACCAATACAATACAAAATGTATTATTGGTCCTTGTTCACATAGTTAGAAGAAACAGTTGCCTTTCTATGGTAGATGCAACCCAGAAGGATCTTCGCTCAAACTCTGTAGGAATCCTTCAATTCCTTGATGATTGTAGACTCTTTTCCAGCTTTGAAGATTTCTGTATAAACAGCATCCTAGTCCGTTCTTCCAATGATTGCTCCAGAAACACCTTCAACATTTTCCAGACCAAACAATCTTCTGAGAAGATTTTCTGTGATGGATATTTCATCGCCATGAACAAACGACAGAATTGCTTTTGGCATGATTGTAGCATGAACCCAAAACACTTTAACTAAATCTAGGTAGACTGGTCCACACAAACGATAGAAGAATGCTTCCCAACCTTGAAATTTCATGTCTTCCGTCAGATGAATGTCATGTTTTTCCAGATTATCAAAATCGACCATCAATTCAGCGATAACTTCTAATTCGTTCAAAGGAATCAGACAGGTTTTCTGAGGAATATTTTGTTGTTGCTGATGATCTTGTTCTTGTTGTTGAGAAGACGAACCAACTTGTTTCTTGTTTGAAGAATCCATTGAAGACTGCTTGAGATTAAGTGGTTTCTTAACTTTAGGGTTTTTGAAAAGAGATAAGAAGAGACATAAATGCATAAACGAAGATGATGTATGTGTGAAAAAAGTGTAAAATGAATATGATTTATGTTTAAATAGACACAGACGTGAAAACAAAATGCAATGAAATTCTGAATGAGAGCAGTTACAGAATGCAGAGAATCAGTCACATTTAATGTTTGAGAGATGTTAGTGGAGATAACATGAGATTTGAAAAGATTTGCACAGTTACCTAGGGCGGTGTCTCATCAACTGCACGCATGCTTGTCCCTTCAGAATGAACACGTGGTCATCATCTGGAATAGCTAGTGACAACTGTTTTGCTTTAACAGAAGTTCTGTATCATTCTTAGATATATGAAACGTTAGAAATAACACAATCAGAGTATCTAAATGATCATACATAACCAGAACCTCTAATAAGAAAATAAATAAGCATTTCAAACTAACCCATATATCAGATCTTCTCATTATCTTCATTCTGGGCATAAGTCCATACTGATGTTCTTCAGAATGAACTTAAACCTATCTTCAGCAAGGGGTTTTGTAAAGATATCAGCCCACTGATGTTCTGTATCAACAAAGTTTAAAGAAAGAACACCCTTTTGAACATAGTCCCTAATAAAGTGATGTTTAATCTCTATATGTTTAGCCTTAGAATGTAAAATAGGATTCTTAGATAAACAGATAGCAAAAGTATTATCACAAAATATAGGAATGTTACTCTCATATATCTGATAGTCTTCTAGCTGACTTTTCCATCCAGAGCATCTGTGTACTACATCCAGCAGCAGCTACGTATTCTACTTTTGTGGTTGATAATGCTATTGTGGCTTGCTTCTTGCTGTACCAGGAGATCAGATTACTTCCCAGAAACTGACAGCTTCCAGAAGTACTTTTCCTTTCAATTCTATCTCCTGCGTAATCAGCATCACAATATCCTACTAAGTTGTATTCTTTAGATCTTCTGTAGACTAAACCAACATTAGTAGTACCTTTCAAATACCTAAGAATTCTCTTAACAGTAGTTAAGTGAGATTCTCTAGGATCTTATTGGAATCTAGCATACAAGAATACATTGAATAAAATATCAGGCCTGGAAGCAGTTAGATATAGAAGAGATCCTATCATACCCCTATAGATCTTCTAATCTACCTTCTTGCTTACCTCATCCTTACCTAATACACACGATGGATGCATTGGAGTCTTTGCTTCTTTGCTTTCAGGCAAATTAAACTTTTTCAGAAGTTTGTTGACATACTTAGTCTGATGAATATAAGTTCCTGAAGAAGTTTGATTGATCTGAATGCCTAGTAAGTACTTGAGTTCTCCCATCATGCTCATCTCAAATTCTGCCTGCATAGACTTAGAAAACTCCTTTCCAAGTGTAGCATTAGATGTTCCAAATATAATATCATCAACATAAATTTGACAAATTAAAATATCCTTTTTAAAGGTTTTACAAAAGAGAGTTGTGTCCACTTTTCCTCTTGTGAAACCATTATCCAGAAGGAAAGAACTTAATCTTTCATACCAAGCTCTAGGAGCTTGCTTCAATCCGTATAATGATTTCTTTAACTTAAAAACATGTTCTAGAGACTTAGAGTCTTCAAAACAAGGAGGTTGATGGACATAAACTTCTTCATCTATATAACCATTTAAGAAGGCACTCTTAACATCTATCTAATACAGAGTGATGTTATTCTGAGTGGCAAATGAGATTAATAAACGAATAGATTCTAACATGGCCACTGGTGCAAAGGTTTCTGTATAGTCAATACCTTCTTGCTGACTATAGCCCTGAGCAGCCAGTCTGGCTTTGTTTCTGATGACTTCACCTTTCTCATTCAGCTTGTTTCTAAAGACCCATTTTGTTCCAATGATGTTAAAAACTTTAGGTCTTGGAACCAGATCCAAAAATTCATTCCTTGTAAACTGATTTAACTCTTCTTGCATGGAAATTATCCAGTCAGCATCTTCCAGAGCTTGATCAATAGAAGCTGGCTCAATCAAAGATACTAAACCAAATTGACATTCTGCATTGTTCTTCAGAAATGCTCTTGTTCTGATGGGATCATCTTTCTTTCCAATGATAACATCTTCTGGATGAGCAGAGTTGAGTCTAGAAGATCTTCTACGTGTTGGCTCTTAAGATATTCTGAGATTCTCTAAATACGCTGCAACTTGATCTTCGGATACATCCTTACTTTTGGGTTCTTCATGATCTGAGTTAGAGATATTTATATCTGCAAAATTCTCAAACTGCTTTGGCTTTTCATTGCCAAGCTTATCATCAAATCTGATATTGATTGATTCTTTAACTACCAGAGTTTCAGTATTGTGTACTCTGTAGCCTTTTGAGCGTTCAGAATATCCAAGTAGAAAACACTTCTGAGCTTTAGAATCAAACTTGTTCAAATGGTCTTTAGTATTCAGAATATAGCATACTGTAGCAACCTGCCTAAAAAATTAACTTAGAGAGTCGCCACCTATTCTGAAGGGCGAATAGGAAACCCTATGCAGTTTAGAGATCGGGGTAAGATACTATATTCGGGTCGAGGGAAGGTGTTAGGCACCCTCAACCCTTTCCTATTGGCTTTGAATCTAAGGCAAAGGTTTGATGGCTAAGAGTATTAAGGTAAGGTTTATGCTAAAGAATTGAATAAGGGGAAAATTGAGATTTTAGGGTGGGGGACTCGCCTTGTTGCCAAGTGCCTACGTATCTCCTTATGGAGAATCAGAGTCAACGTAGTTCGGGGGACGGGTTGTACGCCCTCAAGGTTTGATTTGAATGGTTTGAAGGTTTTTTGAATGGCCTATCGTAGTTTTGAATAAGGATGAAAATCCGTAGTTTGTTTTGACGTGTTTTGATTATTTTAGATTTGGGCGTACAACCCTGATTTGACACAATTAACCGCCATGATCAATGGGTTTGATCACCATAGTCAAGAGATTAGGGATTTTGTACCATTACCAATTCAAATCGATTGATTCGATTATCACTAATAACGGGTTATTGTATTTTATTATTTTTTATGCATTTATTTTGTATTGTTACTCCTCATAATCGATTAATACGATTACAAATAATAACAAATTGATAAGGTATGCTAATCATCATAACCAATAAGATGGTTAAAACCATTTAGCAAAATAATGAGTATTTTAATTTATAGGATTTGATTAATTAAATTAATTGATTATTAACCATCGCGACCAACGGATTTAGTCGGAACGAATAATAAATTGAATCCTAGTATTTTGGCCACTGGCCAATGGGATTGGGTGAACCCTAATATGTGGGTAACTTTTATAGGGTTTGTTGTGATTAAAATTAATTAAATTAATTAAATCAAATAATCGAAACACTCGGGAAAAATCCTAATTCTTAATAATGGCCCTAATCCTAATTTGCATCCTAATCCTAATTTAGTCTCTAATCCAAATTAAATAAATAATTTAATAATAATTTAAACATAATTTATATTTGTCCTAAACACTAAAAATAGAAAAAAGAAAAAAAGAAATATATGAAAAACCTGGTTTGAATCCTGTGTTGATTAGCCTTGAAGGTGCATGATAAACCTCCAGCCTTGCATGCGTTAGATGTGGATTATTGGAGATCCAGGGCTATAAGCCGAGGGTGCACCGGAGAGATTCCTTGACATCCCATACCAGATTTCTGATCCAACACAAAGTGAAAATAGTTGAAAAATAAATTTGTCACCAGCAAGGGTCGAACCCACGCTGTGACCTGCCATTTGCGTGTGTTTCCACTAGGCTGAAATGCTGCATTTGTTTAATAATTAACTTCAAAACAACAAAAAGGAAATAAAGAAACACATAGGGAATTCAACTCAAACAGTCAACGTGGACCAGGGGTGCCATCGCACGCAGCCAATCAGAGCAAGGGGAGATCCTTTGAAACATTAACTAGCCCACAAGGGCCTGCCACGCGCGCCAGGAGAGAGAACCCCCATCGGTTGCCCAATCAAAACCGAGCACCTGCGGTCCACCATTCATAATTACTGTTCATCTTCTCCTTCATCCTTTCCTGCGGAATCTGTCGCAGAAATTGCTACGCATTTTCTTGCGATTTTTCCCATGCATCCATCTTCTTCATACCTGCAATTCCAAACCCACCATTATCAACATCAACCAGTCTTACCTCATGCCCAGATCCACTAACCATGATGTTTTGAATTCGATGGTGGTGGTCTTGAGGTCTGAAACCTTGGCAAGCGTGAGGACGAAAGCTTCATCTCTATTTGCCCTAATAATGGTGATTGATCACCCCTGCGCCAAAACTCATAACCTAACGTTCTAAAACGATCTAAACATTAGTATGAATGAATATATGTGCATCACATTCGTTTAGTTTGCGAGAAGTAGAAGTTTGAGATCACAGAACGTTTTACCAACTTGGTGCGTTTGAAGGGGTGAGTTTTGAGACGCCCTGGGAACATGTGAGGCCTGGGACTGATTGTTAGGAGTCTCCTGGACAGATTATAACGTGAGGAGTGCTTTCATACTTGCAGAGAAGGGCTGCCACGGTTTCACCTTAATTCTTACATATTTTTATTGAAACCCTAGCCTCCTCCACCCTTTTTTCGTCCCCCTTTGTATGCTGAGTATTTTTTGAATATATATGAGTGTCTTTAGGGTTTAATATGGGCTTGGTCCTCTTCTTTCGAATCCCTTGGAATTTTGCATGAGTATTCATGACATTTTTCTTCTAATTTTGGCTAAAACACCTCCCCCCATGCATGAACGAAATTTGGCCTTTCTTAAGGTATTGTTTGGGCCCTTAGGTGATTAAAACAAGATTCACATAAATTAATCCATTCATTTTGATATTTTTTATAAGTTTATTTGATATTTAAATGAACAAAAAATTCAAATAAATAGTAAATAAAATTATAAAAGGATGGATATGGATTTAGAGGTCTCCTATAAAGTCATGACCATGTTTGAAGTGGAAATCTTAGGCCCATTACTCAAGAAATTCAAAATTCTTCACTTAGGGTTTTATGCACATCTTAAAAATCGCCCAACTTCTAAACCATGTATCTCTTTTGTTATTTACCCTATGACCATGTCCAAATACTTTTTTTTTGGAAAGTTCAAAGAGTCCTTTGAAACCTCCTTTTGGTTCCACCTCAATTGGATCTTCCATGCTCAAGTTATGAGCTTTGACCTAAAAGGTATTTCTTGTTGACCTTTTTTTTTGGAGGACCTCTAATCTCTTGTACCTTTCAGATGAAATGAGATGGGCAAATTTCGGGGTATGACAGCTGCCCCTGTTCAATCTTCTTAAACCTGAAGAATCAGATAGACACGTCTGCCTATCGTGATCTAAAGGTAGAAGATGATTGGACACTAAAATGCCCTGAAATTTGCGTCTGTTGGAAAAAATTCCATGGGAGATGGGCTTAAAGATGCCACCCAAGGTAAATACCCCTCTCTTTTGAAGAATGTGAAGCAGATGATTTCAAAAGGAACCACTTGCTTTGACTGTAGCATGGCCTGAAAAGGCACTTTTTATGCAATGTGATGATGCATGTAATGGACGATGCAGTGAGCCTCTCAAAATAAATGAGAGTGATGTATGCATATGCATTATGTATGAATGAAGTATGTTAGTTGAATGATGCCTGATTGTCAGTTACGTTAATCGAAGTATGTTAGTAATTCTGAAAAGAAAGATAGCACCTTTGATTGTTTGTTGAAGTTTTGGAGAATATCACTGCCGAGGGACTAACGCGATAAACCCAGTTGAGGAATCGTTTGAAAAATCTTGTATGCCTGGAAAAGCTCCTAGAAAGGATGGAATACGTCTTGAAGAAGACTTCCTGGAAAGGTTCCTGAAAAGGAATAGCGAGGACCTTCTGTTGGTTGTGTAATTGGCTTGCTATGGTCAGCAAGCTTCCGCAGTTTGTGAACCCCCACTTACTATAGTTCTAGTAAGTTTCCGTAGTTTGTGAACCCCCACTTACTATAGTTCTAGTAAGTTTCCGTAGTTTGTGGACCCCAATAGGATTGCTTGCTATAGTTCTAGCAAGTTCACCTGCACCAACAGGGTTATCTGCGAATATTATCGCAGAATTTACCTGTGTCACCAACAGGGTTATTCGCGAGTGTTATCGCGAAATTTACCTATGTCACCAGGGTTATCTGCGAGTGTTATCGCAGATTTTACCTGTACCACCAATAGGGTTATCCGCGAGTGTTATCGCGGAATTTACCTATGTCACCAGGGTTATCTGCGAGTGTTATCGCAGAATTTACCTGTACCACCAATAGGGTTATTCGCGAGTGTTATCGCGAAATTTACCTATGTCACCAGGGTTATCTGCGAGTGTTATCGCAGAATTTACCTGTACCACCAGTAGGGTTATTCGCGAGTGTTGTCGCGAAATTTACCTATGTCACCAGGGTTATCTGCGAGTGTTATCGCAGAATTTACCTGTACCACCAATAGGGTTATCCGCGAGTGTTATCGCGAAATTTACCTATGTAGAATTTTGTTTTGTAAATGCGTATGCATCATGCTTATGTGTTATGCACATGCCCCTGCTGTTTGTATAATGCGTATGTGTGAATGCTTACACATGCATATGTTGTATGTATACTGATGAATGTATGCAATGATGATGCAATCCCATGATTTTATCTCCTCAAACCCATTGAACTTGTTTATTCCATGCTTGCACTTATACCCTGACTATGCTTATGCTGGCTTTGTAATGTTTATGTATGCTTATGCTTATGCGTATGTTTGGTTGACATAATGAGTGGAACGAAGTAATGTCTTCTGTAAGATTACCTGAAAAGGTCTTTTTGGAATGGAAGTGAATGTTTGTCTTAAAGAAGACTATCTGAAATGATTTATCGAAATGGTAGCAATTTTTCTTAGAGAAAACCACCTGTAAAGGCTCTTAGAGTAGATAGAAATTTGTCTTAAAGAAGATCGCCTGAAAAAGTTCTTAGCAAGGAATGAAGAATGTCTTTAAAGACGACTACCTGAAAAGGAACTTAGAAAAGGGATGCCTTTGAAGAAGACTGCCTGAAAAGGTACTCAGAAAATGAATGTCTTAAAGAAGACCACCTGAAGAGGTTCCTGAAAAGAATGACAAATTGTCTTAAAGAAGACTACCTAAAAAGGTACTTAGGAAAAGAATGTCCTGAAGAAGACTACCCAAAAAGGTTCTTTGGGAATGACGATGATTGTCTTAAAGAAGACTGCCTAGAAAGGTTTTTAGAAAAGAATGTCTTGAAAAAGACTACCTAAGGAGGTTCTTGGAAATGGTGATCATTCGTCTTGAATAAGACTGTTTGAGGAAACTCCTAGAAAGGATCGTGAGATTTGTCTTAAAGAAGACTACATAAAAAGTTACGGTGTAATGTATCAACCAATGTATGTAATGCATGACTTGTATGTATTCGTATGATGCTCCAATGGTAGGTTACTAATAACCAAAGCGTATATAGTTCGCTGGAGTTGTAAGTTTGTTTGATAAGGTGAGATGTGATGCTAGTGCAATTTCCCAATACCCGCTTTGTTTGAACTTTGAAAATCGTAGTTAGGAGAAATATTTGATCGAGGTTGTAAAGTGCGAGAACGCCTTTATCTTATGATGTGCATCTTATCGATTTGATATCCATTGCCCCAATATTTTTGTGGAAAAAGACGCTTGTGAGGGAAGTGCCTCAGGAAATAGCCTTGTCATATGCTTCGACGTTTAGATTGAAGGGTGTGCCCCTGATCTCCAGGTTATGGAAGGTTATCCATGGTGTTCTATCCTTTGAATTTGAATTCTTCCCATATTTGACATGCCCCTGTTTGAGATTGTTTCGAGATGTGACCTAGTCGATTGAACCTTAGGAAGAATGCCCCTAGTAAATAGGATCTTTGATTGTATGCCCCTGCGATCCTTAAAAGTTTGCCCCTGTTTAGGAGAACCCCCTAGATGTGGTTCCCCCGACTCCAGGGTCTTTATTAGAAATGATCACCTTTGATTAACCCATTTCGAGATTTCCTCGATGCTAAGTGTATACTCGTAGATGGTGTTGTACCTTTTGAGAAGTAGCTCCAATGGAATGCGTATGCAAGTTTTGAAATCGAAGTCCGTTATGAATTAGGACTGGATGGTTTTGGAAAGAATGCTTGAAGAAGCACATTGGTTAGAGATAGTTTTAACAAACATAGGAGTCAGTATAACAAATCCTGCTTAACATGCTTTCATGGTTAACCTTGCCTCAATTAGGACTTTTAAATGTTGTAACTTGGCCTGGTTCATGTTTTAAGAAACAATGGATATAAGGCTCAAAATTTATTTAACCCAACCCTTTCTCCTTGATGTTCTCCAGATCCTAAAATTCGCCTAATTCAATGAATGCGCTTTGTTTGTAGGAGAATCGTTTTTTTTTTTGATGTTTAAGCAAAAGCCTTAGTAGAGATCCAAGCATTGATGATTTAGCAGTCACAAGTTTATCCTTTGTATTTCACCTTTGTTTTTTATCCCTTATTTTTGCATGAACCAACTCTTTTGAGTTTGGTCCATCGGGATGCCCTCATTTTTGCCTAAGTCATTTTTGTTTTCTTTCATGGAATTTTTGTTTTGACTTAGCGGGCATTTTTCTTTTGAAAGCTCCTTTTGAGATATTGATTTTTTGGATATTGAATACTGTGACTGCCATGTCGATTTTGATTTGTAAGCTTCGCCTTTGATACTTCCTCGATCTTGAATGATGTAATGAGGAAGAAGATTGTTGTGAATGTTATCTCCATTACTTCCTCAATCTTTGATGAATGCGAGGAAGAAAATATGCTTGAACCTTTGCTTTGCTTGATCCTTTGCTTGGATTGAGTGATTCTCTTGACAACCAAAATACACCATTGAATTAATTGAAATCTACCCTGCCCCTGGTTGAAATCAAGGTTTATTTAAAAAGTAGAAGAAAACTCCAACTCCTGGCTCGAGGGGGTGACGAGGGATTAACATCCTTATATCTCCACTGTTTGGGAGTGGAAACAATGCCTGTACATCCTCGGCTCGGTCTTACCTTGAAAGCATATATTTAGCTGGACTTAGTTTTTGTATTCGTCATTCTCCCTCAAGTTTGTTAATAACCCTAAAAATAGAAGTGTGTGACTGGAAAGTCATGGTAGTGAGTGAATGAATTGACTCCAAAACCTGCATGGTTGTCCCATTGGAATTACTAATCCGAAGGTACAACTTTTATCTTGAGTAACACTTAGCGGTCGTAAGGGTTGAAATTGTGAGCACGGTAAACACCTATTGATCCTAGGGATAATCTCCTTTGTAGATCCACTGACCTTATTTCACTCCTTAGATTCTTAAACTTGTAGAAGTGAGGGCAACCTCGAATTTTCTTTGGACATGTCAAACCTGGCGGGAATAAATCGTTAGCGTTGGGTTTTCGTCGTATCGGAACTTCATGAGTTTCCTTTGACTGAACCTCTTTTGCTTTTCCTAAGGATAGTATCACCTATGACCCCTTTTTCTTGGTGTGGGGCTGACATATGTCGCATTCCCTCCATTGTAGTCATGCACCTTTGCTCAGGGTATTGCCCCAATTGGACTGACCCTTACCCCAGGTTATCGTAGAGCGTCCGTGTAAGTTTGTTATGTTCGTAGATGAACCCCTTATGATTAGATACATCTTGAGTGTGTCTATGAGGGAACTCTTTGTTGAACTAATCCTTGCTCGATGACAACCTTTATTGTATTTATAATTCTGTTATGACAATGCATGGACATGCGGCTAGCATGGTGAAAGACATCCTATTTTCTTTAGCAAGACTAAGATCTTTTATTCTCCTTGCTCCATAGTCTACGATCCTTTGATTTTTTTTTGAAGTTTCGGGAAACCGGCTAGCATGGTAAGTGTGGATGCGGACGAAGATGCAAATGTACATGCATGAATGCATGAAAATGCAAATGTACGCGTATGCGAGAGACTCCTTATATTGTAACTCCGTGTATGCAATGCAGACGAGTAACATATGATCCTAGGGATAGCCTTAGAGGCGACATTAGATCCTCTTGGAATCTTTGCAGGATAAATGTTATGACACGCCAATGGAAATCCTTTGGATTCGAGAGTATGCAGAAGATAGCGGCTAGTGACCGTTCAAGACAGTCACTAAATCTCATGGCCATCGAGAAGCCAATTGACGTGTACCAATGAATTTGTCCCTCGTGGGAAGGTTCTCTATGCGGAACACAACCTATCTAAGGACGATATGGACGAAGAGAAATCCCTACAGGCTAGGGATGTGATGTGTAAATGGAGATCCAAACCCTAAAAGTTAGAGGGTGCGCGGGAATAAGCATGGAGTGACCGTTCAGGACAGTCACTAGATTTCATAGCCATCGAGAGGCCAATCGAACGCATGCTAGTGAAGTTGTCCTTCGGGGAAGGACGCGTCATTGTGGAAACACGTGGATGTAACAGAAAATCCCTGTATGCTAGGGAGTACGTAGTAGCAAGCACGGGGTGACCGTTCACGACAATCACCGAATCGCATGACCATCGAGAGGCCAATTGACGTGCGTTAATGGAAATGTCCTTCGTGGGAAGGACGCGTAGTTGTAAGAATACAAGGATATAAAAATAAAATCCCTACAGGCTAGGGGATGCATAGATGGTGATGTCCTTCGTGGGAAAGACATGGTCTTTAGAAATTAGAGTCCCTACAGGCTAGGGACCACGTACGGATACTTGCAAAAACGAAGCGCATGGATATCCAAAGCAAATAAATTGCAAACATATAATAAGCACATGAGCACGAAAGTCCTAGGTTCATAGGTTCGACGTAGGGGGCTCTAGGGAGCCAACCTTTTTATGGGAGTGTTCTAGAAGGTCTCATGGGGTCGTTCGTAGCCTCCGAGACTTTTTGTCTCTTCGGATTTTAGAACAACTCATTTTATCCATGAGGTTCGAATTTTTGGGGTAGGTTCTCGGAGAGATCAGCCAAGTATCCAGTCCTGCCCTCAACAAAGTCAAGCCTCGTTTTGGACATTTCCGAATACTCAACCCACTCCGAGTGGAGTTATCAATGAGACTCGTAGGAGATTCATACTCCCCTATTGATCTCAAAGTTAACTCCCACACTTAGGTTTAACAACAATTTATATTATCCAGAAGATGCAATAAGAATAGCAAATATTCACATAAAAAGAAATATTTAACTAAATTGCTATAAATAAATGAACCTTAAAATAAGTAAATATATAAATAAATAAATTTAAATATTTAAACTAACCTTGAAATCCAGCCGCTTATAATTTCAAAAAATATAGCGAAACAGCAATTAAATAAATATTTAAATTACTGTAAAAACGTTGCGGTAATTTAAGGCTGTGAATAAATAAATAAAATTAAAATTAAATATAAAAAACTAACCTCACAATTCGGCTGCTTATAGTTTAGAGAATGCATTAAAGCAGCAATTATTTAAATAAATATATATTTATTTAACTAACGTAAATAGTTGGAAAAAATAAATAAAAATTTAAATATTTACAAAAATAAATAAACCCTAAAATGGCTAATTAGCCAAACCCTAAAAAGAATTCGCCAAAAACCTAAATAGTTCGCCACAAACCTAAACCCTACCAAAACCTATAGGAGTATAGTAATTCACCATTAAGTGTTTCCCCAGCAGAGTCGCCAGCTGTAGCAACCTGCCTAAAAAATTAACTTAGAGAGTCGCCACCTATTCTGAAGGGCGAATACGAAACTCTACGCAGTTTAGAGATCGGGGTAAGATACTATATTCGGGTCGAGGGAAGGTGTTAGGCACCCTCAACCCTTTCCTATTGGCTTTGAATCTAAGGCAAAGGTTTGATGGCTAAGAGTATTAAGGTAAGGTTTATGCTAAAGAATTGAATAAGGGGAAAATTGAGATTTTAGGGTGGGGGACTCGCCTTGTTGCCAAGTGCCTACGTATCTCCTTATGGAGAATCAGAGTCAACGTAGTTCGGGGGACGGATTGTACGCCCTCAAGGTTTGATTTGAATGGTTTGAAGGCTTTTTGAATGGCCTATCGTAGTTTTGAATAAGGATGAAAATCCGTAGTTTGTTTTGACGTGTTTTGAATATTTTAGATTTGGGCGTACAACCCTGATTTGGCACAATTAACCGCAATGATCAATGGGTTTGATCACCATAGTCAAAAGATTAGGGGTTTTGTACCATTACCAATTCAAATCGATTGATTCGATTATCACTAATAACAGGTTATTGTATTTTATTATTTTTTTATGCATTTATTTTGTATTGTTACTCCTCATAATCGATTAATACGATTACAAATAATAACAAATTGATAAGGTATGCTAATCATCATAACCAATAAGATGGTTAAAACCATTTAGCAAAATAATGAGTATTTTAATTTATAGGATTTGATTAATTAAATTAATCGATTATTAACCATCGCGACCAATGGATTTAGTCGGAACGAATAATAAATTGAATCCTAGTATTTTGGCCACTGGCCAATGGGATTGGGTGAACCCTAATATGTGGGTAACTTTTATAGGGTTTGTTGTGATTAAAATTAATTAAATTAATTAAATCAAATAATCGAAACACTCGGGAAAAATCCTAATTCTTAATTATGGCCCTAATCCTAATTTGCATCCTAATCCTAATTTAGTCTCTAATCCAAATTAAATAAATAATTTAATAATAATTTAAACATAATTTATATTTGTCCTAAACACTAAAAATAGAAAAAAGAAAAAAAGAAATATATGAAAAACCTGGTTTGAATCCTGTGTTGACTAGCCTTGAAGGTGCATGATAAACCTCCAGCCTTGCATGCGTTAGATGTGGATTATTGGAGATCCAGGGCTATAAGCTGAGGGAGCACCGGAGAGATTCCTTGACATCCCATACCAGATTTCTGATCCAACACAAAGTGAAAATAGTTGAAAAATAAATTTGTCACCAGCAAGGGTCGAACCCACGCTGTGACCCGCCATTTGCGTGTGTTTCCACTAGGCTGAAATGCTGCATTTGTTTAATAATTAACTTCAAAACAACAAATAGGAAATAAAGAAACACATAGGGAATTCAACTCAAACAGTCAACGTGGGCCAGGGGTGCCTTCGCACGCAGCCAATCAGAGCAAGGGGAGATCCTTTGAAACTTTGACTAGCCCACAAGGGCCTGCCACGCGCGCCAGGAGAGAGAACCCCCGTCGGCTGCCCAATCAAAACCGAGCACCTGCGGTCCACCATTCATAATTACTGTTCATCTTCTCCTTCATCCTTTCCTGCGGAATCTGTCGCAGAAATTGCTACGCATTTTCTTGCGATTTTTCCCATGCATCCATCTTCTTCATACCTGCGATTCCAAACCCACCATTATCAATGTCAACCAGTCTTATCTCATGCCCAGATCCACTAACCATGATGTTTTGAATTCGATGGTGGTGGTCTTGAGGTCTGAAACCTTGGCAAGCGTGAGGACGAAAGCTTCATCTCTATTTGCCCTAATAATGGTGATTGATCACCCCTGCGCCAAAACTCATAACCTAACGTTCTAAAACGATCTAAACATTAGTATGAATGAATATATGTGCATCACATTCGTTTAGTTTGCGAGAAGTAGAAGTTTGAGATCACAGAACGTTTTACCAACTTGGTGCGTTTGAAGGGGTGCGTTTTGAGACGCCCTGGGAACATGTGAGGCCTGGGACTGATTGTTGGGAGTCTCCTGGACAGATTATAACGTGAGGAGTGCTTTCATACTTGCAGAGAAGGGCTGCCACGGTTTCACCTTATTTCTTACATATTTTTATTGAAACCCTAGCCTCCTCCACCCCTTTTTCGTCCCCCTTTGTATGCTGAGTATTTTTTGAATATATATGAGTGTCTTTAGGGTTTAATATGGGCTTGGTCCTCTTCTTTCGAATCCCTTGGAATTTTGCATGAGTATTCATGACATTTTTCTTCTAATTTTGGCTAAAACACCTCCCCCCATGCATGAACGAAATTTGGCCTTTCTTAAGGTATTGTTTGGGCCCTTAGGTGATTAAAACAAGATTCACATAAATTAATCCATTCATTTTGATATTTTTTATAAGTTTATTTGATATTTAAATGAACAAAAAATTCAAATAAATAGTAAATAAAATTATAAAAGGATGGATATGGATTTAGAGGTCTCCTATAAAGTCATGACCATGTTTGAAGTGGAAATCTTAGGCCCATTACTCAAGAAATTCAAAATTCTTCACTTAGGGTTTTATGCACATATTAAAAATCGCCCAACTTCTAAACCATGTATCTCTTTTGTTATTTGCCCTATGACCATGTCCAAAGACTTTTTTTTTGGAAAGTTCAAAGAGTCCTTTGAAACCTCCTTTTGGTTCCACCTCGATTGGATCTTCCATGCTCAAGGTATGAGCTTTGACCTAAAAGGTATTTCTTGTTGACCTTTTTTTTTGGAGGACCTCTAATCTCTTGTACCTTTCAGATGAAATGAGATGGGCAAATTTCGGGGTATGACACATACACATCCAAATGGATGGAAATATGAAATGTTGGGCTTTTTGTTCTTCCACAATTCATAAGGAATCTTATTTAGAATAGGTCTTATGGAGATTCTATTCTGAATATAACACGCTGGGTTAATTGCTTCTGCCCAGAAATGCTTAGCCATATATGTCTCATTGATCATGGTTCTGGCCATTTCTTGTAGAGTTCTATTCTTTCGTTCTACAACTCCATTTTGCTGTGGAGTTCTAGGAAAATAGAAATCATGGGCAATACCATTTTCTTTGAAATAAATCTCAAAGAATCGGTTCTCAAATTCACCACCATGATCACTTCTGACTTTTATGTTTTTGCATTCCTTTTCATATTGAATCTGAGTGCAGAAGTCAAAGAACACAGAATGTGACTCATCCTTGTGTTTTAAGAACTTTACCCATGTCCATCTTCTATAGTCGTCTACGATGACTAATCCATATTTCTTCCCTCTAATTGATGCTGTTTTGATTGGGCCAAAAAGATCAATGTGCAGAAGTTCTAGCGGCCTAGAGGAAGAGGCAACATTTTTAGACTTGAACGCAGGTTTTGAAAACTTCCCTTTCTGACATGCTTCGCAAAGAGCATCTGATTTACATTTCAGATTAGGGAGACCTCTGACCAGACTGAGTTTGTTAATATGAGATATCTTTATCAAACTAGCATGACCCAATCTTCTGTGCCAGACCCATTGCTCTTCGCTAACAGACATAAGGCAAGTAACCTTTTGATTCTTAAGATCTGAAAGATCAATCTTATAAATGTTGTTCTTTCTCTTGCCTGTAAATAGGATTGATCCATCCTTCTGACTAATAGCTTTACAAGACTTTTGATTAAAGATTATGTAATAACCATTGTCACTTGATTGACTTATGGACAATAAGTTTTGAGCTAATCCATCTACTAAAAGAACATTAGTTATAGAGGGAAAGTTACCAATACATATGGTTCTTGAGCCAATGATTTTGCCCTTCTGGTTCCCTCTAAACTTTACTTCTCCAGCAGATTTAAGTTATAGATCTTGGAACATAGACCTTCTTCCCGCCATGTGTCGTGAGCACCCAGAGTCCAGGTACCATGACATATTTGTCTTATGAGCTTTGAAGGAGATCTGCAACAGGAATTATCTTATCCTTAGGTACCCAGATTCTTTTGGGTCCTTTGGGGTTAGTCCTTCTCAAGTTCTGATTGATATGAGATTTAGCATATGATTTATCCTAAGATTTTCTAGATTGTGCAACAACATATTTCTTTGTGTGTGTTATGTGGAAACTCTTAGAGTTTGATGTATGCTTGATATCATGAGAATGGCCATACTTGAGTTGTTCATACAAAGGTTTGTATTTGATAATCATCTCATCAACAGGTTCAAGTTTTTATGCCTCAAAGCATATTCCTATTCTCTTGTTTCCACTTACACCATATATCATAGAGGCTAGCTGACTTCTACCTATACCTCTAGATAAGAACTTTCTGAAGCTCAAGTCATATTCTTTCAGCATATTGTTAGTGCTTGGAATAGACTTTTCTGAACTTGAAGATGATTCAACATCTTTAGTTAATTTTAAAACCTTTTCTTTCAGTTCATAATTTTTTATTTCAAGTCTCTTAGTTTCATATTCAAAGAGCTTTTTCAGCTTTTTGTATTTGATACTAAGATGACTTTTGACTTCCAAAAGTTTTGATAAGCTGGAAACTTGATCATCTCTAATAAGTTCAGAAAATACCTCATCAGAATCTGATTCAAAAGTAGTCTCTTCACCTGCGTCAACTGTTGCCATGAGTTCTATGTTGGCTTGCTCATCTTCAGAGTCTGACTCTTGATCTAATGAATCTGAGTCATCCTATGTAGCCATCATGGCTTTCTTCTATTCAAATCTTTTCTTGGGCTTTTCCCTCTAAAGCTTTGGACATTCATTCTTGTAGTGTCCAGGTTCCTTGCATTCATAGCACGTCACTTTCTTCTTGCCAGATCTTCTATGTTTAGAAGATTCGTCCTTTTCAGGCCTCTTGAAGTTCTTGAAGTTCTTGAAGTTCTTGAATCTTCTCTGCTTGCTCTTCCAGAGTTGATTTACTCTTCTGGATAAGAGAGATAATTCATCTTCTTTTTCATCTGACTCTGACTCGTCAAATTCTTCTTCTTCTGCCTGAAAAGCGTTAGTGCATTTTTTATTATTAGATTTTAATGCAATAGACTTACCTTTCTTTTGAGGCTCATTTGCATCCAGCTCAATCTCGTGACTTCTCAAGGCACTAATCAGCTCCTCAAGAGACACTTCATTCATATTTTTGGCAATCTTGAAGGCAGTCACCATGGGTTCCCATCTTCTGGGTAAGCTTCTGATGATCTTCTTTACATGATCAGCTTTGGTGTAGCCTTTATCAAGCACTCTCAATCCAGCAGTCAGAGTCTGGAACCTTGAAAACATTGATTCAATGTTCTCATTTTCCTCCATCTTGAATGATTCATATTTCTGGATTAGAGCTAAAGCCCTTGTCTCCTTTACTTGAGCATTTCCCTCATGAGTCATCTTTAGAGATTCAAAGATATCATGAGCTGTTTCTTAAAATTCTGGTATGACAGACTTGGATGTCAATCCCGATGTTAAGACATCTGATCTGTTGTACATGTAGCACAAGCAGAATATAAGGATCCCCCATTATTTAATTACTCTTAGGAAAGAGTCAATGAGATCTGGGATCACACATGTTCAGCATACATAACCAGATTATAACTTTTACGTGGTTCTATATAGGAACTGCTAACATTTCTGAACCTGATGTTATAGACAAAGTCATAAAATTCATAACTGAACAAATAATGCAGAAGATAAATAACATAGTTAATTGTTAACCCAGTTCGGTCTAAATACCTACTCTGGGGGCTACCAAGCCAGGAAGAAGATTCTACTATCAGTAGTACTATTTTATATAAAGAACCTCTGGTTTACAGATAAACAACCTCTGGTTTACCTAGTCACTACCCAATCCAACCTTTATCTCCGAACTCCATCCAAGATAAGAAAACCTCTGCTCACTCCCTGGTGATACCTAACTGTTACAATCCTGCAACAACTATTTACACAATTAACAATGAACACATACTTGATCTTGCTTCATAGCTTCAATCAAGATTACAATACTCAACTCTTACCTACAGGTTTTGAGTAAGGATAATCACTTCTCTAACCTACAGGTTTCGTGAAGGACAAGGCAGCCATCCCACAACCTGGGTGGTCTACCTATAGAAACCCTAATGACTACATTGTTAAAACCATGTTTTCTATCTCAAACTAGGTTACAAAAGTTTTATATTTATAACCTGATCCCAGTTGGATTTGGGCTTACAAATCGCAGCACTTTGCTGTTACAAATATGCAGAAAATATTCTGCTACAAATAAGGTCTTTTAATCATGAGTTTCCTAAATTAGAAACTGCTGAATCTTCAATCTTCTGATCTGATTCTTCCTGAATCTTCAATCTTCTTAATTGACTCTTCAATTATTCTTTTGACATTTAAATATGCGCCACATAGGATTACATAATATTCACATAAAATATTTTGTACCTGTTAAGTACAAACTGAATCTTCCTTCCAGTTCTGTAGGCGCGATGTCATGAGTTGATGTCATGATATTCCTTCTAACATCATGCTTAAACCTGTTTTGTTCTTTATAAACTTGCAAGATTCACATTTTGACCATTTGCTGCTATTATAAGTTTTAGCCAAACATTAGACAATAATACAGGACAGACAAAGCATTAACAATCTCCCCTTTTGGCTTATTTTGGCTAAAACTATTCTTGTAACAATCAGCAACAACTTCGACTTTCTAGACAACAAGGACTTGGTCATGTTTGCTTTCAGTAGCAAAATCAGCATATGTATCTCTCCCCCTTTTTAGCCTTAATATGACAAGGACAGACAATATGTCATATATTGCAATTGGATATAACGATTAATCCTGGGAGATACTTGTTGTCTGTGTCAAGAAATCCACTCCTGGCTCGAGTTCTCAAGAGAACCAAGACTGGATTCTTTTCGTTATTCCTTGTAACTTAGAACACAAATCACAATTTGTGTTCATAATACAGATCACAAATCACAACGAAATTGATTCCTATACTGAAGGTTGTATATAGTGGAACATTTTTGTTGTTATTGCAGAAAAACCCATGGTAGAGACCATCAACATCCCCAACCCGTGTTTTTCTTTTTCTGAGATGGTTTTAGTATAGCAACCCATCACAATACCAAACCCAGACTCGACTCACAAGAACACACACGAACGACATTTTGAGAGAGTTTGATTTCTGCAATTCATGGAGATGCTATTATATAGAAAATGGAGATTATAGGAAATAATGGTGATCTTTGGTCTTGTTCAATGGTCAAACGGTTAATTAGGAAACAGTTCCAAAAGAGATTACTCTTTCCAAAGCAGTTTTTGACTGTTTTTCTAATAGGAGTTATCTTGAATTACCAGTGCATGCATAGTCATTGAATGAACTTTACACCGACCGCTGATGTGTAGATAAACTTCGATTCAGATTTCCTTGTTTGACTTTGAAGATTCAATGTCTTTAAACATGTCATGACATTATGTCAGACATTGTCACTTTTCTTTCCTTCAGGCACATAGCCCAAGATTCCGTAAAAGATTAAGACAGAGCATCATTTGGACCAATTAACAGACTCCCTACTTACTCACTAGTCATAGACATAGACTTCTGTTGTTTTGGGCACCTTGAGACTGTTAGCACATAGCTACCTCATTAGTGTAGAGAAGGAATAGTGGTTACCATTTGCACATGGTTAACTTGAACCATTCAAATAACTGACAAAAGTATCACATTTTCTTCATGATGTAAAGGTATTTTTAACCAAGAAATTTTCTTGGCAAAAGAAGTCACTCCCCCTATTCGAGATAGTCTGAGCTTCCCCAACGGAATAAGCTTGAAATGATGAATGGAAAATATAAGACTTATCTTCATATCTTCAAGAGCCGCACCCTCTATTCAACAATCCTGCTGAACACACTCATTATAGCAAATTTGTTCCTCACACTAAATACTTACACCAGAAGTAGAATGTCGTAACATTGTGTCTGACATTTGTACTACCAGTATTCTTCACAAATTTCATCCCTTTTTCAACAGACCCTTGCTTAAGAACTTATCTCCTTCAGAAACGATCAACAGATG
The DNA here is from genome assembly GCF_029867415.1 of Vicia villosa. Classification (NCBI taxonomy): domain Eukaryota; kingdom Viridiplantae; phylum Streptophyta; class Magnoliopsida; order Fabales; family Fabaceae; genus Vicia; species Vicia villosa. Next base: position 65,849,509 of record NC_081186.1, on the reverse strand, counting down.
ACCTCTTGATACTAGAATCACACACAGAGAGGTTGCCACAATCTCAACAAACAGAACTGCCACTCCTTGAATTTTGTTGAGCATAACCCTACCATGTTTGAATCCGATCATGGTCTGCTTAAGACACTTTGAAATCCTTCTTGATAAGGTGTTTTTCAATCTCACACATTGATTAACATACTCCTTGAACAGAAGAGATTCTCCTTTATCCTTAGCTGTGTTGATTTGATCATAGAACTTTTGTCTTCATAGTCATCTTCACTAAGTGAAGTCTTCATCATGAAAGTAATTATGTATGGCCAGAACACATTACTTACATCTAGATCAGAACCTGCCCATTCTAATTCACATTATGCCCAAACTGCCACTCTAGACAATAATGTTGCTTATTCAAACTTCTGTATGTTCCCAGTCCTTCTACCAGGAAATATGTACTTTGTGATGTTGATACCTAAGAAACAAGTTCATCTGAACTCAAAAAAACTCTGACTATACATAGAGATAACACTTCTCTATAGAGAACTTGGAACACAAGAAATGAATTGTGTTCACGACTTGAAACAAGACTCTTTATTCTTTACCAAACAGTTGTAAAGAATTACCTCAGACTTAACAATGCCTGAACACTACCCTTAAACCCTATGATTGACTCAATTAGACAATCATAACCTAGACTCTAGACACTTCTCATATCCTAAAGAAGAACATGAGGGACTCAAACAAGACTCAAACAAAACAAAAAGACTCTATAATCCCGAGCAATTTAAACAACATACCTGGACTTTACCCAAAGTCTTAATCAAGAAATGTTATTTGAGAACAAACTGCACCAGGTGGACTTGTGCATAGGATGGATCATGCACTTAGATCAGAACAAGAGATGCACACCATCAATTCATATCGTCAGATGATAATGCAAAGAATATTCTTTGCTGGTCTTTGAGAATAAACATGACTTGAGTTATGTTCTGAGGTTTATGTGTGACTTTGTTCTTCTTTCTTCAAGATTAGTCTTTGAGAGACTTTTCAAATGGATAGAAGTAGAAAAAAATTGTCTTTGCTGATCTTCATACTCTTTTACTCCCCTTGAGATATACAACTTTAGGACATCTTCGATGTTCGTCCTTGAAGTTCCCTTCATTTGGAATTTTCCACAGATTCCAAGTATAGAAACCTCAGTTTGCTTGCTACACAAGATCCATATTGCCATATTCTGTAACTTGAAATAGAAGAAACTATGATTGCATAATCATAAATTTATCTTCAATATACACGTCTGAGTTGTTTTATATAGACCTTGTAAATATCCAGCTCCCATCAAGATATTTAACAGAGTCAGTATCCCACATCAGAGACTCTTGCCTTCTTCTTTGATGTGTGAAGATAATTGAGAACTCGTGGTTAGAAGTACTTATTCTCAGCAACCAGGTTCTAAACCTAATAAGTACTAAGTCTCCCGTCAAAGTACTTGCCAGCTTTTCAGTTAGAATTTGCTACTCACACTAGGTCATTCTGACTGATCACCTCTTCACATCTCTATTTTCTGTTCTTGGCAAATAAATAAAATAACTGAAGATCTTGAGGTGTTGTAACATCAGATGTGACATCATCCTTCATGATTCTTGGTTAACATCTTTAATGTCAAGTTGACAACACTCAGGTTAGTAGCAGAAAAATACAATAATCAGCAATATCCAGACACATCAAGGGATAAAATAGCCAGCATCTCAATAACCTTTTCTTCAGACTTTGATTCTGATTTTGAGATGAAAGATGCCATGGTCTGTACCTATAGAGGATATTCCCTCAGCTAGGTTTCTGGAACAAACTTAGTCATAGAATGACACTGAATTAGTCAGATGCATCTGACTTCCTTGATTTCATCTCATACTACCCTTTCTGGATAACAACTAGGGCAATACACATTCTTAACCACATTTCACTGTGATTGAGACACAATATTCATCTCCAACAACTTCTCTATGGTTATGAATTGTAACACGGTGAACTGACTTTTATAATCGAAAAATGTCGCGGTTAAGCAAGAGTCGCCACCGACTTTTATTTTATCCAATAAGAAAGGCTAAAAGAACAGAAAAAGACCTTTTTAAAGATTTTGAGTTCGGGGGGTAAGTTATACAAAGGGAAGGTGTAAGGCACCCTTTGCATCCATGGTTTTCCAGGGGCTCTTAATTGCTTAGCTCGCTTTGTTTGTTTTGAAATGTTTGAAAAGTAGGGTGTGAATAAAAATTCGAATAAGAACTTTAGCTTGTATATAAGCGTAGTCCTTTTGAAAAGTATTTGAAAATTAGTGGAAAAAAGAGTTTGAATTTGATTTTGAATTTGAAATAGAGCAAGCAATTAATAGCAACTACCCTAAGTTTAAAAATGTTCTTTTAGCTTTTCAGGTGAAAGGATCTATCCATATCATGAGAGGGTAGGAAGTCTTTCAATTGGATGTTCGGGTCATCGAAAAAAGTATCTTTCGCCATAAGACTGTCCCTTGCCTTAAAGAGGGCAGGTAGTCTAAGGGAAGGATATAATAGTCAATTAAGGCATCATGCGAGGATACCTTAGCAATAGGGACAAATTATTTATCGAGGCAACATCGAGGGAGTTTCGATAACTTTGAAGGCAACAGGCAACATTGCTTTAGGTATCCTCGGAATCGAGGGACTTGACTATTTAGTACACTTAGAGGCAACAAGGCAACAATTGAATAAGGCAACAGGCAACAAAAGAGGTTACCCTAAAGGTGCGTGGGTGCAACAATCATGTGGTTGTATTCAGATAATATTTATCTTATAGTTAGTTATCTACTTCTGTTAAAGGCTTGCACTCCCTAAGATTACTAACCACGCAGTTTAAAATTGCAGAAAATAAAAATCCTACGCTATTACAATAAACACCTGCGGGGATGAGGATTTAAAAGCCAAAAGAAAACCCTTATAGGGTAACAGAAAAATAAAAGGCAAAAATTAATCTCCACATCTTCTTTGTCTTGATCTTCTCTGAATCTCTGATCATCTTTTGATTGGCATGGCGTAGTCGGAGGATTTTGATCAACCCTGAAAATTGGGCACAAAGAAGAAAAATGTTAGTGCATTATAGTCCCCAACAATTATAAGGATACTAAGTTAATGGACAACATCTACCTAACATTGACTAATGATCATGAAGAAATCAAGGTTTAAAGGCATAAAAACTAAATTAGCCAAAAATTAAAATTGTTACCCTAAAATAATTATTAGCTGAAAAACAATTACTTTTATTTTTATAAAAAAAATCAGATTTTTCGATTAAATAAAATAAGTGATTATGAAATTATTAGGTAAAAACAATTTGTTTTAAAAATAAGATGATAAAAAAAAGAAATTATAATAAAAGAGGTAAAGGGAAAATAAACAAATGAAAAAACTATGTAATTAAAATATATAAAAAAAATAAAAATTATTTTAAAGTACTTAGCTGGGATTTTATGTGGCTTGATCTTGAGGGTGTATGATGGAGCTTCACAACTAGCCGTCAGATCCTATGCTAGTATTGATTCAAAGGTGGGTGCGTGAGGTCGTATGGTGAGGCCACTGTAGGTTGTGTGCGCTGGAACACATGAAAGATTGTTGTAAAAATTAATTGACGCCTGAGGGAATCGAACACATGTGCTGATAGTTCCAGTCTTTCCTCTTTGCCAATGGACCAATTCACGTTTGCTGTTAGTGGATCACATAAGTAAAAATAAATAAATAAGCAATTGCTAAATGGAAAAGTCAAAAAGTTCAGAGTGGGACCCCCCTGTGTCAAGCTTCGCCAATAAAAAAGGAGAGAGAGGGTCAGAAACGTTTGACCAGCGAGCCAAGTCGCGCCACGCGTGCGGAGAGAGAACGGATGGTTGACCAGCAAGTGAAGCAGCGACACGCGTTTCAGCTCCCCATGTCATCATATTCAACCTTGGGCCTTGCGGATTTTCCTGCGGATTTTTCCTCTGAATCTGCAAAAATCAGAAACTCCACAAAACAGCGTTATACGAACAAACAAAAGGCCTAGATCTATGTAAAAACAGTCCCTGAGTTCAAATATGGGGTTTGTTTGTCCTAAAACGCGGCGTAGTAGTGAATACGATGAAGTATTTCAGCATGCCCTAGCCATGGCATCTTGCCATATGCGCGTGGAAGCTTCAAGGTAAGGGATCCGTCCTGCCCTAAATGACCCCAGAAACTCAATCATGCCATTAGTTTTCATTCAAACACGTTAATAAGCAAAATATAATAGTGAGAAATATGCACGAAGTTGTTAGTGATGGTATGCAATTTCTATGTGTATTCAAGACTTACCAACTACCTGAGATTACCTTTTGACCTCCCAAAAACTGAATGGAATGTCGGTTCTCTCTTAAATTGCCCTGGAATGAAGAGTACACGTTTCCCTACTTTCTTGAATTTTTGCACCTTTAGAACCCTAGCCTCCTCACCAAATTTTCGTCCCCCTAGGGTCTGGTACAATTGCCTACTTATAGTGGAAGGTTTAGGGCAACATAACTTGGACCAAATCCTTGTTAATCTTTGATTTATTTTTAGAGGAAATTTGATTCATAAAAGTTTCTAAATAAGCCAAATTTGATTTAATTTCCTCTCAATCTTTCCCATCTCAATTTCCATGAATTTGATACTCAATATTGAGTATTTATGTGATCATATTTGATTGGAATCAAAGCAAAATAAGATCTCTAATTAATTTTATTATTTTATGTGATTAATTTATGATTTAAAATGATAAAAATCATAAAATAAATAATAAAACAATAAATTTTCCTCTTACCAATGTTTTTGGTCTCATGTCAAATTAATTTTCCATTCTCCTTGTATGCTCTTTTAAAAAAAATGACTTTCGGTTGACTTTTAAAAAGGACCTATAATATTTTGATCCATATCTCCAAAATGAAGCATTTTTAGACTTGACATGTGAGCGACAAAATTGTATAGAATTCAATTTCCTTCAAATTGAGCTTTGGATGGAAAATTTCTGATGTTCCATGTGGAAGTTATGGCTGGTCAAAGTTCAGTTGACTTTCTCCTATGAAAACCCTAATTTAGAAACTTTAGGTTTTGTTGATTTTTTATCTTCCCTTGATGAACCATGATCAATTCTTGATCAAATGGTGAATGATACTTCAATATGAGGATCTTGACAAAAAAATCAGGAGTTTTGACTTTACTTTGACCACAGTTGACTTCTAGGTTAACTTAGTCGACTGTTGGCCTTTTGAACAATTGAGTGACCAATCCTTTGAGATGAGACTTGATATTTGTCATGGAGATGATGTGAGATATATTGAGCCATGTGAGATGCCTTGGAGCCATTGATTCACTGATTTTCCTTTGAGCAGACCAAACCCTAGTTTCGGAGCCTTGCATAGGAGAGTGTGTCTAGAAGCTTTGTGTATTGATTTGAATTTGAATAAGAGAAATAGTATGGGCAAATTTTGGGGTATGGCATGAATACTTATCCGCTTTCATTGATCAGACGAAACTTACAAATATAGGCTCTTCAAAAGTATAACATAAAGGATTAGAAAGGAATACCTTCATGAGTATTTCTTAGTGGAACTTAGCACATGTTAATCATGTCTTGATTAACTTAGCCAGATGTCTCCTCTTCTAGACCAGGAGTAGGTTCCAAACCAATGTTCTCACACTTCATTAGTTTAGCACCAGAACATCTGTTCTTCAGGTGGTAGGTGCATACCAATTCTTAATGTCCCAACATCAGGCAGGACATCTATTCCTCCTTCTAGGAACATCTCAACCTTGAAGATTTCAAGGTACACACTTGCAGATAATTATGAATATCATTGATCAGTTGAAATTCATCAGCTCTAATAAACCAGGCCATTATGAGTGGACTTGAGAGGATACTCAAGTATCTTTGACACTTTAATTATAGCTGTCAATACCTGCCATACATTCTGTTGAACCTTCATAACCCTAGGGTTTCTCAGAGACTATGCAGCGGAAAATAGTCATATATCAACAGAATTCACACAATGCTTAATCTAAGTGTTAGTAGTAAGCATGACAACTACAGATTGATTGCTACTCAACCTTGCACAATGTTTGCTTCTGCACCAAGCAACTGACTAGAACAAACCAAAATCCTGACTTAACAAACTCACAAACAACAGAGGTTACCTTATCAATATCTCCACTCCCGCATGAAGGTTTTGATAAGCTTTTTCTCTATTCATAGATACCAGTCTAATTTGTTTTTAAATTCAAGTTCTTCACTCTCGCATGAAGTCCTTGGACTTAGCACTCCTCGTTCCAGCATCACAACTCTTAGGTCAGGTCGGTCTAATTATATGGGTCCATCCTCCACTTTAAGGGACCATACAATATGAACATTCTTTGTTCAAACACACTTCTACTTTTGCCACAACCAGAATTTATCCCTTATGGATCTCATCCAGAAACAGACACGATGCCTGCTCTGATACCAATTGAAAATTCTGGTATGACAGACTCGTATGTCAATCCCGATGTCAAGACATCTGATCTTTTATTCATGTAGCACAAGCAGAATATAAGGATCCCCCATTATTTAATTACTCTTGGGAAAAAGTCAATGAGATCTGGGATCACACATGTTCAACATACATAACCAGATTATAATTTTTACATGGTTCTATATAGGAACAACTAACACTTCTGAACCTGATGTTATAGACAAAGTCATAACATTCATAACTGAACAAATAATGCAGAAGATAAATAACACAGTTAATTGTTAACCAAGTTTGATCTAACTACCTACTCTGGGGGCTACCAAGCCAGGAAGAAGATTCCACTATCAGTAGTACTATTTTATATAAACAACCTCTGGTTTACAGATAAACAACCTATGGTTTACCTAGTCACTACCCAATGCAACCTTTATCTCAGAACTCCATCCAAGATAAGAAAACCTCTGCTCACTCCCTGGTAATACCTAACGGTTACAACCTTGCAACAGCTATTTACACAATTAACAATGAACACATACTTGATCTTGCTTCACAGCTTCAATAAAGCTTACAATACTCAACTCTTACCTACAAGTTTCGAGTAAGGACAATCACTTCTCTAACCTACAGGTTTCGAGAAGGACAAGGCAGCCATCCCACAACCTGGGTGGTCTACCTATAGAAACCCTAATGACTACATCGTTAAAACCAGGTTTTCTATCTCAAACTAGGTTACAAAAGTTTCATATTTATAACCTGATCCCAATTGGATTTAGGCTTACAAATTGCAGCACTTTGATGTTACAAATATGCAGAAAATATTCTGCTACAAATAAGGTCTTTTAATCATGAGTTTCCTAAATTAGAAACTGCTGAATCTTCAATCTTCTGATCTGATTCTTCCTGAATCTTCAATCTTCTGATCTGATTCTTCAATTATTCTTTTAACCTTTAAATATGTGCCACATAGGATTACATAATATTCACATAGAATATTCTGTATCTGTTAAGTACAAACTGAATCTTCCTTCCAGTTCTGTAGGCGCGATGTCATGAGTTGATGTCATGACATTCCTTCTAATATCTTGCTTAAACCTGTTTTATTCTTTATAAACTTGCAAGATTCACATTTTTACTATTTGCTGCTATTATATGTTTTAGCCAAACATTAGACAATAGTACAGGATCGACAGAGCGTCAACAGTTTCTCTGTTTGTTATCTTCTCATACTCAGCATGAGAGATAGCATTTAACAATATGGTCCTTGACTTGTGATGATTCTTGAATTCTTTCTCTTGGTCATCACTCATAGCTTGTCTTGTAATCTTGACATCACGAGTATTTACAGGATGTGTGTAACCATCCAACACCAAATCCCATAAGTCACCATCTTGACAAAGAAATTAACTTTCAAGTCTATCTTTCCAATACTCAAAGTTTTCACCATCAAAGACTGGTGGTCTATTATAACCATTGAAGCTATTGCTTCCATTGTTACCATTGTTTTGCTCAGGAGTAGAGGTAGAAGTAGTTGTTTCAACCATTTTGATTTTGTTTTTTTCTCCCTGAATCTTTTGTCTAACACGGCTAAGTGCTTGCACCTAGAACCGACGCTCTGATGCCAATTGAAGGGGTGAAAAACACTTAGAAAGAGGGGGATTGAATAAGTGTAACTTCTCAAAAATGGTAGATAAAAATAAATAACACAATTATTTTATCCTGGTTCGTTGTTAACTAAACTACTCCAGTCCACCCCTGACAAGGTGATTTACCTCAACTGAGGATTTAATCCACTAATCAAACTGATTATAATGGTTCTCCACTTAGATACCCTCTAAGTCTTCTAGAGTATCTTGATCACAACTTGATCACTCTAGGAAACCCTTTTACAATCAATGTAAAATAAATGATACAAGAGTTTAATTTGCTTCTAAGAAAGTTGTAATCACAAAGTGATATTTCTCTTAAGTTCTAGTTCTTAACACTAACTAAAATATTACAAAGTTGTGAGGTTGAAGATGAAGTTCCTTTTAGCTTTTCAGTTTGACATCGTTTCAGTGTATTTGCGCAAGAGTGTTGTTGCTGCTTCTGAATCAGGACTTCTATTTATAGGCGCTGAGAGGAAATGACCGTTGGGAGCATTTAATGCTTTGCATGAATAGTATAACGCTGCATTTAATGTTTCACACTTTTGTCAACTACCTCGAGCCATGCTTTTGCTGCTTTTACTGACTTTGCCTTTTGTAGCTTCTAACGTTCCTTTTGTCAGTCATATATTTGACATTATAGCCTTTTCATCTTGTACTTTCTTCTGGACTCAGATTTTGTAGATAACAACATTTGAATATCAGAGTCTTCAGCTTTGGTGCAGATGCAACTTCAGTCTTCAATCTTTGAAGTGCTTTGAGCGTGATACCATCAGAGCTTCAGAGCTTTTACTTCTGACTACCATCTTCTGATGCTTTCCATATCATATTCTAATTCTGCAGGACCATCTTCTGATGTCTTGCCCAACCATGTTCTGATGAAGCCATCCAGAACTTCTGGGTTAGTGCTTCTGAACGCTGATTTGTGCATACTCTTTTATACTTTTCCTGAAATGGAAAACATAACATATTAGAGTACCACATTGTCTAATACAAAATTCATACTTAATGTTATCATAAAAACTAAGAATATAGATCAGAACATTTCTTGTTCTAGCAGTATTTTCTGAACTATCAAGAGAAGAACTTGTTTCTAGTCTCTCAGAACTTCTGGAAATCAAGAGTAAATTTAGTATCAAATACAAAAGTCTTAAAAATACCTTTGCATCTGAAACTAAGAAACTTGAGATAGAAAACTCTGGACTCAAAGAAAAGGTTTTAAAATTTATAAAAGATGTTGAAAGTCTGAAAACATCTTCTAGTCCAGATGCTTATATTCCAAACACAAACAATATTCTTAAAGAATATGACTTGAGTTTCAGAAAGTTCCTATCCAGAAGTATAGGTAGAAGCCAGATGGCATCCATGATATATGGAGTTAGTGGAAACAAGGGAATAGGTATAGGATATGAGGGAGATATCCCATATAAACTAGAACCTGTTGACAAGATGGTTGTTGAATATAAACCTCTGTATAAGCAATTCCAGTATGGTCATTCACATGATATTAAATACACGTCACATCCTAAGAATTTCCATGTCACACACTAGGAAATATCATGCTGCACATTCTGATACTTCCCATGCTAAATCTCAGTTCAATCAGAACATGAGAAAAACTAACCTCAAAGGACCCAAAAGAATGTGGGTACCTAAGGATAAAATTATCCCTGTTGCAGATCTCCTTAACAGCACAAAAGACAAACATGTCATGGTACTTGGACTCTGGATGCTCACGTCACATGACGGGAAAAAGGTCTATGTTCCAAAGTCTGGAAGTTAAATCTGGAGGAGACGTAAAGTTTGGAGGGAACCAGAAGGGCAAGATCATAGGCTCTAGTAACTCTCCCTCTATAACTAATGTTCTGCTTGTAGATGGATTAGCTCATAACTTATTATCCATAAGTCAATTAAGTGACAATGGTTATGACATAATCTTTAATCAAAAGTCTTGTAGAGCTTTTATTCAAAAGGATGGCTCAATCCTATTTAAAGGAAAAAGAAAGAACAACATTTATAAGATTGATCTTTCAGATCTTAAAAACTAGTAGATTACTTGCCTTCTTTCTGTTAACGAAGAGCAGTGGGTCTGACACAGAAGATTGGGTCATGTTAGCATGAGAAAAATTTCTCAGATTAACAATCTCAATCTGGTCAGAGGACTCCCTAATCTAAAATATAAATCAGATGCTCTTTGTGAAGCATGTCAGAAAGGGAAGTTTTCAAAATATGCTTTTAAGTCTAAAAATGTTGTTTCTTATTCAAGGCCTTTAGAACTTATGCATATTGATCTATTTGGTCCAGTCAAAACATTATGAATCAGAGGCAAGAAATATGGATTGGTCATTGTAGATGATTACAGCAGATGGACTTGGGTAAAGTTCTTAAAACACAAGGATGAGTCACATTCTCTGGATGGCTTAAATGAGAAGAAGAAGAAGAAGAAGAAGGAGGAGAAGAAGAGAAAGTCTACTGGAGATGGTCCCTCCAAACCTCTGAAGAAAAAGAAGAAGAAAAGTTCAGGTATTTCTATATCTAGCTCTGTACCTTCTTCTGTTAATGTATCTGAACAAGTATCAACAGCAGACCCTGTCTCTCTCTCTCTCAAAATCCCTAGATCTTAAGAAGAAATTAGGAAGTTGATAGATGACATAGATAATGTAGATAATTCTAGTCTACATTCTGATTTTGAACTTCTCCCTCAACAAAAACAACCATCTTCTGAAATTCCTTCTTCATCCACCACCTCAAAAGGCAAACAACCACTTCATTCTGAACCACAAATGTTGAACCCTCCACCTCTCAATGTCATTTTCCCAACCATACCTTCTGAAAACATCTTCTCCACTTCTCAACCTCAACCATCTCAATCTTAATCTTTTGCTCCCCAACCTCAACCCACATCTTCTTTACCTTTATCTCCACCAACATCTCCAATATCTGAAACTCAACCAGCAGTTGACATTCCTATCTTTTGTGACATTTCTGACCCATCCTCTCCATCCTCTGATTCTCTTTTTCACTACCCTCGCAACCTAGTTCCTTCATTTGAGCCTACAGTCGTCATTGTAGACTCTGATAATGAAGAAACTTCCTCACCCCTCTCAACCATATCACATCTTCTTCCTGATAGACCTTCTGAGCCATACCTTCTCTCAAAACCCCATAAGCCCATAACCATTATCAGACCCACCCCATCTCTACCCTTTGTTGATACTCGTTTTCAGGTACTTAACTATACGGTACAAAACAGGTTAGAAATTATGAAGGTTGCCCATGACAATAAGCTGGATCATGTGGCTGTTGGAAAACTCTGGGACGTTTTCACCAAAGAGTTGCAAGCTGAAGTTCTAGATCTTAAAAATATCTATGTCTCTGAAGCTCCTGGTCCTGCTGGTCTAGCTCTGGACTTTGGTCACTGGAAGGCTCTTCAGGAAATCAGAAAGTGGAAGACTCTACAGACTGAATCTTCTGGTGCTGCAAACTCTGAAGTTGATGAGATGTAGTTGAAGGCTAATGAGATGGATCTGGATACTCCTCTGCCCATGGTGGTCTGGAAGCCATATCAATTTCCTTTCGCTCCTAAGGATTTTGTAGTTTTGACTGGGGATATGGAAACACTGTTCTCATGGTTTGACTCTAACCTTGTTGCTCAACCAATGGTTCAAGCTCTTCCTTCTTCTGTTGCTAGTTCCTCTACTTCTGAAGTGTGGAACACTCTGAAGAACTTCAGAAGAATCAAGAAGCTGTCTTTGATCGTCTGGCCAAGTAAGAGGATACAAACCAAGAGTTCAAGACTTTGATGCAGAACTCTGAAGAGAGTTCTAAGAAGCAAGCAGAAGATACCGCTGAGATCAAGAACATTCTATCCCTCTTAGCCTCTAAACTTTCTTAGTTTGTGTCTTGTGTCTTTTGTAGTTTTCTTTCATTTTTGCATCTGCCTTGTACTTTCATCTGATTATCAATGAATCTTGTTCTTTCCCTTTCATTATTTCTTCTATTTTGTCTTAATCTTTTTATGCTTTTTGATGACTAACAAAAAGGGGGAGAAACGTATTAATTGAATTGATCTTACTATATCAGTTGCTGGGCTTAAGTCTCAACATTTTCTCACAAGAAATGCAAAGCTCTGTATCTGAAAGTGTTTGCAGGAATATAATGCTATGAAAATCTCAAAAAGGGAGAAACATATTCTATCTGCTTAAGGGAGAAAAACAAGTTGATGTTCTGAAGATCTTAAAAATAATGAATGAAATTCTAAAGATATGAAGCAAACAAAAGCTAATGCTATGATACGCTGGTTCTCTAAAGAAAATTCAAAGCTTTGAGCTGTCCAAAAGGAAGCTCTGAATCATCTTAAGAAAAAGCTCAACTGCAAAGTCTCTTCTGAAATGGAAAATACTCAGGGAAGTCTTTTAAATTAAATTCATCTGGTATTAATTTCAGGGGAAGATTATTAATCTCAGGGGGAGATTATTCTATTCATTCTGACTATTATACATTGCCATATCTGTTTCATCTTCATTCTGGATACAAATTCATTTCAATTCTATATGTTTTTGTCATCATAAAAAAGGGGGAGATTGTTAGAACATGAAATATTCTGATCATATTTTCTAGTTTTGATGATAACTTTAGATATGAATTTTGTATAAGACAATGTGGTACTCTAATAAATTGCGTTTTCCATTTCATGAAAAGTACAAAAGAGTATGCATTACATTATCCTTCAGATGCTCTGAACCAGATGTTCTGGATGGCCACATCAGAACATGATCTTGAAGACACTAGAAGATAGTCTTGAAGTTGCCAGATCATGACAAGCAGAAGCAAGTTCTGAAGCTCTAAAGGTATCACGCTCTGAAGAACTTCCAAAGGCTGAAGCGCTAAAGTTATGATTTGCACCAAACGCTGAAAACTCTGATGATCAAAAGCAATACATAAAGTCTGAGTCCAGAAGAAAGCAAATGATGAAAAGACTAACTAGACTAGTATGTGTGTCTGACAAAACGAACGTTGGAAGTATGGCTACAAAAAGCAAAGTCAGAAGTAGCAGTTATTGTAAGGCTCGAGGTAGTTGACAAAAGAGTGAAACATTAAATGCAACATTGTACTGTACACGCAAAGCATTAATTGCAGTACTATTCAACAGTCATATTCTCGTGCCTATAAAAGGAAGAAGTCAGAAAGGAGAAACGCTAGAAAGCTTACGACCATTCTTTATATTCTCATCATCTGACTCTGAACCTTTCTCACGCAAACAGCTCAAGAACAAAGAAGAAATATTCATCTTCAAGCTCACATACTTTTGTATACTTAGTAAGAATTAGAACTTAAGCTTAAGAGAAAAATCACTTGGTGATTACAGCTTTATAAGAAGCAACTTTAATCTCTTGTATTTGATTATATCTTTGTAAACCAAAATTCCTTGAGTGATCAAGTTGTGATCTATAGACTCAAGAAGACTTAGAGGTTGATCTAAGTGGAGAACCATTGTAATCATTTTTTATTAGTGGATTAAATCCTCAGTGGAGGTAAATCACCTGTGAGGGTGGACTGGAGGTAGTTTGAGTTCAAACGAACCAGGATAAAAATAATTGTGTTCATTATTTTTATCTGCCAAAAAGAAACAACCCTTATTCAACTCCCCCCCTTTCTAAGTGTTTTTCACTCCTTCATAAATAATATTATTAATAACATTGAAATTTATGACAATTTTATAATTATTTTAGGTATAATTTGAATAATATCGATGGTATAATTTGAATAGCATCAATGTAATTCTAAGTTTGCTATTCTCTGAACTGAATCAGAGTTTTATACTGACTGATCTCTAAATCAAGATGATATCGGTAAACTAGCTCGAACGCTCGAAGAAAGGCCAGAGCGTTGGGTTGGAGTTGAGAAGGAACCAATTGTAGCCAATTGAAAACGTTCGTCTGCAAAGCCGTAAAAGGTAGCCGCATCCCCACCTCCTTAAAAGAAAATTCATACATTGCGAAACGGTTTCCCGGAAAATTCCGAGCAAACCCGGTGATGAACCTTAGGAGGACAAGCCTTCCACGAACTTTCCATGCCCGACTCTATATCCTCAACGACGTAAAACGCCTCCCGAGGATGCTTCACGAAGCGCGATACCACAGTTAACGCATCAGAGGCCACCCAATCCTCAATCCTCCCCGGTGGAACAACTTGCACAATAGGAACTCCCTGCTCGACAGGAACTCCACACTCCTCGGGACCGTCCTTCACGTCCACTAGTTCGATATCAGGCTTTTCATCGACCATTTTACCTGAAAAGCGGAGGAAATAGGGAATTCGACTATAATCAAATCCACACTTCCACCGCAAATCAAGTGAAAGGGCGATGATATAAGGTCGTCCGACAATCTCCGAGAAGTTCAATATCTGGGTTTTCATCGTCCACTAATTATTGATTTATTTAATTATTGTGTGGTATAATATGTACTGAATACGTTTTATTAATATTATTATTTAAAAAAATTATAAATGAATAATAAATACTAAAATGTTACTAATGAATTAATTGAATAGAAAAAAAGAGTATTTTTTAATACGTTATAATAAGAAAATTTCTAATAAAATTTAATGAGATTTTTAATCTGTTATAACTCTTCATTTATTGGGTTAATTAATTTATTAATTCTTTTTGTGAAAAATTGTGAAAGATTACTATTAAATTTAACAAAAACATACAAAACCATTATATGTGGAATATTTTAGTAGTAAATTTGAGAGAGAGAGAGAGAGAGAGAGAGAGAGAGAGAGAATGGTTTTAAATTGCAGTTGCAGGTGTTGTGATTGCGGCCATTGCGGTTGTTGCGATGCGCGTTGCGGCGTGAATTTAAATTAGAAAATATTTGAAATACACCATTAAAAAACACTTAAGATTAATATTTTCCATTACAAATCACATTTAAATTGAGTTAATGGGTTCTCAAATGTTGTATTATGATAAAAATATGTGAAGAAACACGAGTGAAGGTGTTTGATGTGAATTTTAGTGTTGTTGGACGTGTGATTACAAAATCACACCGCAATTGCGGCCCGATGCGGTTGCAGACCGCAATTTAAAACCGAGAGAGAGAGAGAGAGAGAGGAGAGAGAGGAGAGAGAGAGAGAGAGAGAGAGAGAGAGAGAGAGAGATGAGAGAGGAGAGAGAGAGAGAGGAGAGAGAGAGAGAGAGAGAGAGAGAGAGAGAGAGAGAGAGAGAGAGAGAGAGAGAGAGATGAGGAGAGGAGAGAGAGAGAGAGAATGACTTCGGACCTATGCTGCTTAAGGCTCAACGATGAACCTCTTGGCTTTTAGCACATTTATCTTTGACCTCACTCTTTGGCACCCCTTTTCATTATTTTTTTTGCTTAGTTTCTTTTATTCTCTTAATTTAATTATATTTTTTTAGTATTTTGTTTTTGTTAATTTTTAATTGATAAAAAAATACTCAAAATATATCGTTTAAATATTTTAAATGATATTCTTTACTCTAATTAATAATCGATTTTATTAATTTTATTAAATAATTTCATTTTATTTATTTAATCATTTTAATCCATTTCAATTGATTCGGTTTTGTATTGTGTGATTAATCCTTTTCTTATTATGTAATTTTGTCATTTTATTTCATTATTCCCATTGATCAACTTGTATCCCCAACCCCCTTTGTGATGTAATAATGTTATCGCTTTTTGTATTGTTTGTACTCATTTCTCCCTTTACTTGTCAATCATTCACTTACATACCAAAAACATTTTTCAAACTAACTCTTGATCTCATATCAATTCATCATAAGTCGATCGCTTCTTAAGCATCACCATCAACCACACTTGCACACATTCAAAACCTGATCCTGGGCTTTCTTATAGTGAGATTGTTGCACCCTAATATTTGTCCTCTCATTTTTAATCTTGAAGAGGTTTGAATAATATGCATTTGCATACTTCAATAGCTCATAATCAATGCATTCATCTATAACATTGAACTTCTAATTGCCCAAGAGATTCAAGACTTTGAAATGTGAACTTCCCATCTAAAGAGATTGACATCAAACTCAGCTAGGGTTAAGGATTAATCACCTATCCATAATGAATTTCTCTTCATCAAGTCACAAGTTCAAACACTACTTCTTCTTCAAGAAGTAAAAAAGATAGGAGCTCTATTTGAGCCTCTTTGGAAGGGTCATCTAAGAAAGGGGGAAGTTGAGGCCTCAAGACATCATAATACTCCCTCCATCTCCCCTCAAGAAGCCAGAGGATCATAATTATTGCATTCAAGATCTTTGATTCAAGCTACAAGCATTGCTCAGCTCATCTGGCCCCAAATTAGGGTTTTTGGTCAAAGTAAACTGGGAGTTAACGTTTTTACCAAAAACATAATTTCTTGAGTCAAAATATGATATGAGGTGCCAATATGTCCATCATATGCTATCCAACAAGTCTCAATGATTGCAAGCTGGCTGAGATCAAGACTGGATTCAATTGGTCAATATTTCATTTTGTACACAAAGTTAACTGTTGACTTTTCATGAGATTTGGTCAAGCATGAACTTGTCATGAGTATTTTCATTATGTTATGGGAGTTGATCAAGATTGGTCACAAGAAATCAAGAAATTCAAAGAAATCAAGAAATTAGAGTGTGTTTGGATGAGGTAATTGGAAATTTTAAAGAAATTTAAAATTCAAAGCAATTCAAATGATTCAATTGAAATCCATTCATTTTTAAATTATTTTGTTTGGATGGAGTATTAAGATAATTCATTGTTAGATTTTTGGAGTCATTTTTTATAAAATTAAAATACTTTGGACCAAATTAAAAAATTAAAAAGTAGGGACCAATTTGCAATTTTTACAAATTTAAAGAACCAAAATGTAAAATTTAAAAATAATTAAGGACCAATTTGAAATTTTTTAGGAACTATTTAGTAATTTTTGAAAATATGAGGACCAATTTAAAAAAATAATAGTAACAAATATATTCTATGGAATATGAGAGGAATTTTAAATTCTTTAACTTTTTGTGTCATTTCAAAATGATTAAATTTAACTTAGATAAAATACTCCATAAATTTCCATCATTTTAACAATTCTTCAATTTTGTATTCAAAAAATAAATTTTATGTAAATCATGTTAAACTCTCTCAAAACATTATATTACCTCGTTAAAATGCTTTATCTAAACACTCTTAGGGTTTTGAACAGTGTTGACTTTCTAAAAATCATGTCCAGGTGCCTATCTTGCAAGAGCCTTATCTCATTCAATTTTGATTCAATTTGAGTAAATAAGGCATATGATTAAAGATTTTTACTTCCTAGTACAATTTTGTACTTGGAATAATTTCCATTTGAGGTTTGAATCAAAAGTCATGGGAAGAGAAAAATCCTGATTCAATGATAGCAATTTTCCAACACTTAGTAAAAATTTCAAGAGTTCAAATCCTAATGGATGAGTGACTTTGAGGAAAAATTACATGATGATTCAGGCTTGTGTCTAAAATACCACCAACATAAAACTTGTTCTACAAACTTCTCACTTTCTTTTTCTTTTGATCACAAGAACTTAGTATTTGAATGAGTGTGCTCTAAGTTATGACATTTTAAAGTGAAGCACTTAAGTTGACATTTTTCAAACACTTGAATGAATTTAAGTAGGGGTGTACATGATTGGTTATTTTTAGAAACTATTATCATTTCTAAACCATTTAAATGATTTGGATTTATAACTATAATCACATTTCTATCAAAATTAGTCATAAAATCGGTTATAAATTTGCTTCTGATTATATAATCGGTTTTTAAAAAAAAATCTAATTTTAAAAATAATTTTTTATTTTGAAAATTAAAATTTTTGGATTAATTTTGGATAATAATCGAATTATAATCGAATCCAAAAATAATTTAGCCAGTTAGTAACCATTTAATTATATCCGAATCATATAAAATGATAACCAAACCATTAATAGCTAAACCGTTAATAATCATTTAATTATATTCGAATATTTAAAACGGATTTAGATTTTGTTATAGATTTGGGCCTCACAGCCAGATATTTTGCACACCCCTAAATCTAATAATCTAATGCATTTGCATGGAGTAAGCTGCAGCAAAATGGTACACATCATTTTCCTACTACAATTGCCCAAACACAGGGCTACAGCCTACATGCATGAAAGAAGGAGGGAGACTTGCCTCAAATAAAATCAAAACTTGTGCACAAAGTAAAAGGAAATCCGCTCCATACCTTTTTGCTCATGACACCAACATTCATTCAACCACCCTTCTATATATTAATTGCATCACCAATTCATTCTCCAACTCTCAAAAAATCCAAAACTCATACAAGGTTCGAGTTTGTTTGATTCAGCAAGAGTTGTAGAATTCCTGGCTCGTTTTCACCATCAATGAGGATAAGTGGAGGGTTCAGTAGAGCTTATCTGAATATTTGAATAAGAATTCAGAGGCGACGGACCGTTTCTCCGTCCGATAAGCTTCTGAGTCTCTCAGCTTTTTCATGCTAGTTTCTCCATCATTAGGAGCATGCATAACTGCATTTAAAAACCTACATTGGTAGGCATTGGGATCTTGTTTGTTTATGTGTGTTTTCCATGATTTGAGTTTCTAGGGAATAACTTCGAATGGCATATTCATGTGTTTTCAACGTTTATTTGTGAAAAATAATGTCAAAATCTTGATCTACGCATGAAACCGAGTGGGATGATGTCCAGTTCATGCGTTTTTGGGCTTGTTTTGTTGCTCCGGCGGAGGTTATCCCGGAGAAGATGACCGGAGTTCTACTCCGGCATCCACCTGAGTCTGTTGACTCTTTTCACTTTGTTCAAGCGCGCGTGTCGAGGGACCCTTGTTCGAGCTCATTAGTGAGGTTGAGTCAGATTTTCCTTTTTACTTTTCTTGTTTTATTTTGGAGCCTGATTGGAGAAAAACCCTCAGAGTGTGTTGGGATTCATGGAATGCGCTTTCCACACCTCCTGAAATTGAGCCCTATAGCGATTCTAAAGGATTGTTGTTCATTTTGCTTTTGCTAGCACACCCCTGTTAGGCAGGTTTTTTTATTTCTTTATTTTTTGTTTTCCTTGCAACTTTTGATTGCTAAATCAGTTTTGGGTAAAGTACAAAAATGTACAAAAATATATTTAAGATCTTTTAACATGTTTGGATAGTTGATATTATTTTTGTAATTTTTTCTAAATGATTTTTATTGACATTATCAACATCAACATATCCAGTATGCTTACCATCACTTTTCTGACCATTCAACCACAGAGACTCAACCTTTAAATCAAAAAAGCTCTTCGAAAACACATCCTCAAACTTATTGAAAGCCAAATGAAAAAAGGGTCAGAACAAGTAAAACTAGGGGTGGCAAACAGGCATGCCCGCCCCGTAAAAGCCTACAAAAAATGGGACGGGGCGGGGCAGGCATATTTGAGAGTGCGGGTCTAAAACCTTGCCCCGCCCCACAAAAAAGTGAGGGCGGGGAAAGCCTGCAGGCATTGATCCTTTTAGGGCTAAAAATAGTAAAATTGTATGAAAAAGTTCATGCCCACGAAAGCCCGCAAAAAATGGGGCGGGCACATTAAAGGGAGCGGGTCTAAAATATTGCACCGTCCCGCAAAAAAGTACGGGTAAAACGACTTTCCCCGCGGGTCGGGCCCGTTTTTCCACCCCTAGGTAAAACCACATCACCAAAAAACTCTGGTAACTTACCCTTAACATTAGCATTGTTAACAGAAAAATTTTGAAGCGATAAAACATCTTTAAGAGACACAGGAATCTCCCACGACTCAAAGGGATTATCATCGATCTCTACATAAACAAGTTTGGGAGGAAATTTTGGAGGAGTGACGAAATTGTTGATGTCGAAAGTAGGATCTAGTGGCTTTGGAGGTGGTAGCGATGAAACTGTTATTAGTCTTTGTTCTTCACCAACGACTTGTTTTGGAAAAAGAAAGATCGGATGCTGCTTCAAATTTTGAGAAGGATTTGGAACAATTTTATGAACAACTACCGGTTCTACGACAAAATCCTCATGAAAAGAAGTTTCTTTCATGGGTTTCATGGGTTCCAGATCTGACTTCACATCTGGCTTTTCCTCTTCTTCCATTTCCTCATCTGAAACTGGTAAATTTTCTCGCCATTCAGGTTTAAAACGCCATGTCAAACCTGTTGTAAATGTATCCTAATGATGAACACGAGACCACCATATCCATCATTTGAAAGTAGAGCCTCTCAATGCTCCAACAGCTTTTAAAACCTTCAACAACTTGGGTGTTTCATGCTCCTTGAAAAATTTCTCCAAATAGAGAATCCACCAATATGCATCTTTTTCCCCATCAAACAATAATATCGTCATGAATTTAAGCGAAAGTGGGATCGAAAATGAAAGCACCAATTGATAGGAAGATTTTTCCTACCAAGACTATAGAACTAGGGTTTCTAAAATGAAATAGGAAAAACAATAAAACTATCTAAGAAAATTGAAATAACATTTTTCATTTTATTCCTAATTTCAATGTCTTACAGAGACTACTTATATAATAGTCATAATGGAAAAATATCTTATAAATAGAGGAGTGACTTGTTGTTTCTCAGTGGAACTTCCCAATGCAAGTTCAAGTATTTTTTTTGGCGTGTGGGTTCAGTAAAAGTTGAATAACGAGTATCCTAGGAGACTAGATGACTACATGCTCATCTGTTTGGTGACTTATCTCTATAAAGCCTTGTCCAAGCTTCTTTCCGCTAGATTGAAGAGGGTTTTGAGTGTGGTTATTTCGGAGGCTCAAAGCGCTTTTGTTCATGGGAGGAATCTCTTGGATGGAGTTTTGGCTGCGAATGAGATCATCGACTATGCTGTAAAGGAGAAGAAAGGTTGTTTATTTTTCAAAGTCAACTTTTAAAAGGCGTATGATAGAGTTAATCGGTGTTTTCTCAAGTCTATGCTAAAGAATTTGGGGTTTGGGGATCGCTGGGTGATTTGGATGGAAGCGTTAGTCGGTTCAAGCTGGATGTCGGTGATTGTCAATGGTAGTCCATCGAAAGACTGTAAGGTTGGTAGAGGGCTTAGATAGGGAGACTGAAGGATAGAAAAACACTTAGAAAGGGGGGGGGGGGTTTGAATAAGTGTAGTCTAAAAACTTGAACGATAAAAACAAATTGCACAGTTATTTTTATCCTGGTTCGTTGTTAACTAAACTACTCCAGTCCACCCCCACAGAGTGATTTACCTCACCTGAGGATTTAATCCACTAATCGCAACAGATTACAATGGTTTTCCACTTAGCCCACGACTAAGTCTTCTAGAGTATCCTGATCACAACCTGATCACTCTAGGAACAAATGCTTAGACACAAGCTAAGACTTTCTTAGAGTATCCTGACCACCACGTGATCACTCTAATTACAACTGCTTAGACACAAGCTAAGACTTCCTAGAGTATCCTGATCAACACTTGATCACTCTAGTTACTTACAAATTAATGTAATCAATTCTAAGAGTATTACAAATGCTTCTGAAAAGCTATAATCACAACAGTGATATTTCTCTTAAAGTTTAAGCTTAATCTCACTAATATATTACAACAGCAATGTAGTGAGCTTTGATGAAGATGAAGTTTCTGAGCTTTAAGTTGAACAGCGTTTCAGCAAGTTAATATTCACAGAATTGGTTCAGAGTTGTTAACCTTGCTTCTCATCAGAACTTCATATTTATAGGCGTTTGAGAAGATGACCGTTGGGAGCATTTAATGCTTTGCGTGTTCCGTAAAGCATTGCATTTAATGTTTCACGCTTTTGTCAACTACCTCGAGCCTTGTTCACGCTGTGTCTACTGACGTTGCCTTTAATAGCTTCCAACGTTCCTTTTGTCAGTCAGCGTAGCCTTCCACCTGTACTTTCTTCTGATCTGATGTTTGTGTATACAACGTTTGAATATCATCAGAGTCAAACAGCTTGGTGCGTAGAATCTTCTTGTCTTCTGACCTTGAAGTGCTTCTGAGCGTGATACCATGAGAACTTCAGTGCTTCTGCTTCTGATCTCAAGTTCTTCTGATGCTTCCATAGACCCATGTTCTGATTCTGCTTTGACCATCTTCTAATGTCTTGCCAGACCATGTTCTGATGTTGCATGCTGAACCTTCTGAGACAAAGCTTCTGAGCGCTGATTTGTGCATACTCTTTATATATTTCCTGAAAGGGAAATTGTAATGTATTAGAGTACCACATTATCTCACACAAAATTCATATCCTTGTTATCATCAAAACTAAGAATATTGATCAGAACAAATCTTGTTCTAACAATCTCCCCCTTTTTGATGATGAGAAAAACATATATAAATGATATGAATTTGCGATCAGAAAGAGCAGACGGCTAAAGACAATTTACACAGCTATAGCATAAGCATGTGAATATGTCTCCCCCTGAGATTAACAATCTCCCCCTGAGATGAATAATCTCCCCCTGAAATTAATACTAGAAGAATTTTAATAATAAAAGACTTCCCTGAGTATTTCAGTAGAGACGTTCACAGAGCTTGATCTACAGAACATTCATGACTTCTGATTTCTGCTTCCCTAAGACAGCTTCAGAACTTGAATTTCTTTAGATCTTCAGAACATTCACAGCTTCTGATTTCTGCTTCCATTAGGACAGCTTCAGAACATTGAATTTCTTTGATCCACAGAACATTCACAGCTTCTGACTTCTGCTTCCATCGGACAGCTTCAGAACTTGAATTTCTTTAGATCTTCAAAACATCCATAGCTTCTGATTCTTGCTTCCATCAGGACAGCTTCAGAGCTTGAATTTTTTCTTACATCACTTCATGCTAGATTATATCAGAACATTGTTGAATGTACCAGAGCATCATCAGAGCATCCCTACATCCTGAAATGTTAAAGAACAAAACTAAACGACAAAAGTCAGCATGAATGAGTCAGAACATATAATATGTATCAGAGCATATAATATGTATCAGAGCCAAGAACACATAGTATGTATCAGAGCCATATGGTATGTGTCAGAGCACATAAACATAATGTTTCAGATCATATTCTATCTGAACATTCTTCCTTCTTGCTTCTAATTCTGAAGCTTCATAGCACTCAGCTTGCTTCAAGAATCCAAGAACTTGATTCATTATCTTGTTGCTTCTTATGTTGATCTTGAAAAGAGAATCTTCAATTCCTGCAACAACACAACTTAAAGCATAGAACTTTGCAAGTTCAGTTAGAAAAGCAACTGATTAAATCAAATCATTTATCACATATTTTCTTCCCCTTTTTGTCATAACATCAAAAACATAAAAGATTCAGATGAGAACCAAAAAGAAACACATGGAAGAAAAAGGATAATTTTCATTGAAGCTTCAAAAAGACAGAAGTACAGAAGTACAAGAAGATAGGCAAGAAAAAGATGCAGAAAACAGATGCAACAAAACAACTAAGACTCAATCTAGGATGACCCTAGCTTCGACAAGATCTTGGCCAGCATCTCTTGAACCACATTGTTGTATCCATCTTGCCTCTCCATGAAAGCTCTAAACTCAGCATTGACTGAGCTTTGCTCATCCTGTTTCTTCTGAATATCTTCCAGAGTCCTTGCAAGACGGGAAGGTTCATCAGAAGAAGCTTCACAGCTTCTAACTACAGGGATGGCATTGTGATCTGCAGCTTCCATTGATAACTCATTTGCAGAATTTTCCTCAACAGGAACTGTTTCAGCAACATGATCTTCTGCATCTGCTTCTTGCATAGAAGCATCTCCATAATCTGCAGCCGGAATCTCAGAATCGCCATGCTTAAGTGCCTGAAGAATGGCAGGTAGATTCCTAGGGGCAGAAGGACCTTCAACTTCTGGTGGGTCAATAACTTCTAGAATGACCAAACTTGGATCTTCCTTAGAAGAGTTTTCCCTTAGAAAGTCAAAGAGGGTCTTGAAATCCCCGAGCAGAACTGGATATGGAGGTTTCCAAACCACAATCTCCCTACAAGGGTTAGCTTCCAGTGCAGCAGTTAATCTTGCTACTTCCAATTCATCTATAAACTGCTTCTCCTCAACAGCAACACAATTTCTGAAAGGATGGTAGTATATACCATTGTCACCCTCCAGAAGATATCCAGGGGCAGCAACCACTAGTCTTTTCTGTACTCCCATTGCTTCTACTTGAAAATCCTTGCGAAATCTTTTCCAAAGATTTCTTGTAGAAACATCATCCAGACCATTTAGGAATGCATCTTTTAGAAAGTCTAGACTGCTAATCACTTCATGTCTGAATAATTCCAGGAAAGTATAGGGTTCAGGTTCAGGCGGATTGAAGGTGAATTTGTAGTCAGGGTAGAGAAGACAGTATGGTTTGGATTCTCTGGTAGGTAAGGGATGGGCTAAAGAAGGTGGAGATGCGGTGGATGAGGAAGAAGGGATATCTGAGAGAGTGATTGATGAGGATGGAGTAGTTGTAAAGGGAATGGGTGAGAAAGGTTTATCAGAAGGAGTTGGGGGAAGAATACTTAGAGGTGTGGGTTTAGAATGGGAGAGGAAAGAGATGATGGAGAAGGATTTGGTAAAGTGAAGCTTACTTTAGGTTCATAAGGAGATGATTGGAGAGATGGTTTAGGGACAAAAGGAGGTGGAGTAAAAACTTGCCTGGAGGCGTGTTCAGAAGAAGCATGTGAAGATCTGGTTCTGTGAAAGGAGTCTCTGATCCTTTTCTCCCTGCGTTCAGAAGAGTCCACCTTGTCAGGATCATAGGTGACCCTCAACTTCTTGGCTTTCTCAGCCTCATCTTCTTGGGCCTTTCTTTTTAGCCTTGCCTGTCGTTCCTTCTTATCCTTCTTCAGAATATCAGCTTTGGACGGGAGTACTCTGCCACAGATCCAATCAGGATCAACATCTGATTGCTTCCTAACACAATCTTCCAGGTAAAGCTTGACAACCTGATGCAGTTCTTTGTGAAACAAGGAGATGAATCCTTCAACAACAACTCTTCTTGACAAAATGTCAGGAAAACTTGTGCACACAAAAGGTACGTTCTTAATGAGTTCATGTCTGAATAAATCAACACCATTGAAGATGGGACCTTGAACTACTCCAAGAAAATGAGACGCATTGAGTTTTCTGACGGAGTCCAGCACTTTGCTTTCAATCAGAATGTCTGAAATCATTCTTCCGAACGGAATGGTCGTTCTTGGAATATGAGGGTACTTCGCCCTTTCATCTTCTCTTGACTCAAAGATAGAAGTCTTCAGATTTTCAAACAGAATATGAGAGATGTTGATCTCTGTCTTTTTGCCAATGCAGAAAAGAGTATACTTGTGAGCCGGACTGATGTAGGAGGAGGAGAGCATCCTCTTTCTATGGTGAAGGGAACCCAGAATAATCTCAGCCCATGATTTATAAAAAGGCCTTAAGGTGCCCGTGTTATGAGAATCAATTCCAGTAGCCAGAGAGATTTGTTTTTCAACTGAAGTCCAGTCAACTGTTGCGGGTTGAAGACCTGACCAACCTTTTTCATCATTAAGATTGTACAGCTTCCTGATGAGTTTTTCAATGATAACTACTTCATGCCCTAGCACGAAAGAAATAATGGCAGTTGGAGTAACCGTTGCATGTACCCAGAAGTCCTTCACGAGTTCAGGATAAATTGGTCCAACCAATCTATTAAGGTATTTAGACCAACCTTGCTCAAAGATTCTTACATCACACTTGAAGCCATTTGCTTTTAGATTGTTGATGTCAACAGCAGATTCACATAGAACTTCCAGTTCTTCCGTGGGAATTAAGCATGTTTTCAATGGAGCATACTGATATTTGCGTAGCAGAATCTGTGAAGAGGTGAGTCTTTCTGCAGGGTTTGATGAACTTGAAGAAGAGTTCATGATGATTATGCTTTGAGATCAAATCAGAAACTAGGGTTTGAAAACAGATGCAACGAAAGAGATGTGCAAAAGAGAGAGAGAAAAGAAATGAATATGAAGCGGGTTTTTAAACAATTTGAAAAGAAAGAGAGATAAAAGAAACTGTTTAAAAAAGAAATCATTATGTATTAAATGAGAAATGACGTTAGGAGAGAGAGAGAACATGGTAAATGAAATGATTTAACACAGTTACCTAGGTCGGCGTCTTTTCAACTGCACGCTTTGTACCAATCGTACAGACACGTGTTCAACATCAGAAAGTAGATGATAGCTGTAAATTTCTGAATAGACTTTACGCCTTCTGATTCTGATCACTGCTTCTGATTGTCATTCTTAAGAAATGATCTGGTTCTGATAGGATCATCTTTCTTTCCAAGGATCACATCTTCAGAATAAGCTGAAGCAAGTCTAGGTGATCTTCTGACTGTTGGTTCTTCAGAAATCCTTAGATTCTCTAAAGATGCAGCAACTTGATCTTCTGATCCATTGCTTCTGAGACTTCCAGCTTCTGCAGCATTGCTTCTTGGTTCTACAGCTTCTGATATATCAATATCAAAATCTGCAAAGGGGGGGGGGTTTGAATAAGTGTAGTCTAAAAACTTGAACGATAAAAACAAATTGCACAGTTATTTTTATCCTGGTTCGTTGTTAACTAAACTACTCCAGTCCACCCCCACGGAGTGATTTACCTCACCTGAGGATTTAATCCACTAATCGCAACAGATTACAATGGTTTTCCACTTAGCCCACGACTAAGTCTTCTAGAGTAACCTTATCACAACCTGATCACTCTAGGAACAAATGCTTAGACACAAGCTAAGACTTTCTTAGAGTATCCTGACCACCACGTGATCACTCTAATTACAACTGCTTAGACACAAGCTAAGACTTCCTAGAGTATCCTGATCAACACTTGATCACTCTAGTTACTTACAAATTAATGTAATCAATTCTAAAAGTATTACAAATGCTTCTGAAAAGCTATAATCACAACAGTGATATTTCTCTTAAAGTTTAAGCTTAATCTCACTAATATATTACAACAGCAATGTAGTGAGCTTTGATGAAGATGAAGTTTCTGAGCTTTGAGTTGAACAGCGTTTCAGCAAGTTAATATTCACAGAATTGGTTCAGAGTTGTTAACCTTGCTTCTCATCAGAACTTCATATTTATAGGCGTTTGAGAAGATGACCGTTGGGAGAATTTAATGCTTTGCGTGTTCCGTACAACATTGCATTTAATGTTTCACGCTTTTGTCAACTACCTCGAGCCTTGTTCACGCTGTGTCTACTGACGTTGCCTTTAATAGCTTCTAACGTTCCTTTTGTCAGTCAGCGTAGCCTGCCACCTGTACTTTCTTCTGATCTGATGTTTGTGTATACAACGTTTGAATATCATCAGAGTCAAACAGCTTGGTGCATAGCATCTTCTTGTCTTCTGACCTTGAAGTGCTTCTGAGCGTGATACCATGAGAACTTCAGTGCTTCTGCTTCTGATCTCAAGTTCTTCTGATGCTTCCATAGACCCATGTTCTGATTCTGCTTTGACCATCTTCTGATGTCTTGCCAGACCATGTTCTGATGTTGCATGCTGAACCTTCTGAGACAAAGCTTCTGAGCGCTGATTTGTGCATACTCTTTATATATTTCCTGAAAGGGAAATTGCAATGTATTAGAGTACCACATTATCTCACACAAAATTCATATCCTTGTTATCATCAAAACTAAGAATATTGATCAGAACAAATCTTGTTCTAACAGAGACCCTCTGTCTCCTTTTCTGTTTGTTATAACGGAGATGGTTTAAGTGCGATGATTAGAAAGGCAATAGAGGTTCAGAACTTGGCTTCTTTCAACATAGAGGGCCATTGTGAGGTGAGTATTTTGCAGTTTTCCTACAATACTTTGTTGATAGGTAACGACAATTGGCAACAGGTTTGGGCGCTCTGGGCAAGCTTCAGAGGTTTTGAATTGGTTTCGGTGCTGGGAGTTAACTTTCATAAGAGTCGTCTTATCGGATTAAATTTGAGCCATCATTTTATCTTTGTTGCTGCTAACTTTCTGAACTGTAGGATACAAGAAAACTCCTTTGATTTTCTGGGCTTTTGCTTAGGAGCTAACCATAAAGTTTCTCGGTGGAATCCCTTATTGAAGAAAATGAAGGACCTGTTAGGTTCTTGGAAAGGAAGGATCCTATCTCTGGGTGGTCGGATCACTCTGCTTAATTATGTGCTCTCTAGTCTTTCCATATTCCAGCTATCATTCTTCAAAGCGCCGTGTAGTGTCATTCCAGGAGATTGAGAGAATCTAGAGTAATTTCTTGTGGGGTATTAGCGATGCCAAGAGGAAGATTACTTGGGTTAGATGGGAAGCTCTTTGTTCTTCGAAGGAGAATGGTGGATTAGGCTTTAAGAGCTTTAAGGAGTTTAACATTGCCCTTCTTTTTAAATGAAAATGGCATATGTTGCATGGGTCCGATGCGCTTTGGGAAAAAGTCTTAACTGCAAGATACGATAATTTGAAGCATAAAATTTTATCTTTAGGCATTAGGAGGACGTTTAAGACCACCTCCACTTGGTGGTCTGATTTTATGAAATTAGAATCAAAATTTCCTTCTTCAATAATGTCCGACAATTGTGTGTTTATCTTGGGCGATGGAATAGATATTCCATTTTGGAACGCTAAGTGGCTGAACGTGGGGAGGCTGTAGGATATTTTCCCAATTTTGTTTAATGCTAGTACAATTAAAGTTTGTAGTGTTAAATTGATGGGAGTTAGGATCGGTGCGAATTAGGTTTTGGGCAGCTTTGATATTGACTCGAGAAATCCGGTTTTGACGCAGGATTTGTTGGCTCTACGTGGCTTTATTGCTAACGTCGCTCCTACTGCTTCTGGTTCGGATAAGTTGCAGTGGTTAAAAGATAAAGAGATCGGTTATTCTTCACGGTCTAGTTACTTGGCTTTGCTTGTTTTTCAGGTAGTTCCACCTACGGAGGATTCGATCAAACACAGGCTTATAGCTTGTTTGAGGGCTTCAACCCCTTTTAGAAACAAACCTTTTGGTTGGAGATGTATAATCGACATGATGCATTTAAAGGTATCATTGATTAAAAGAGGTGTTAGCTTGGGTCCAAGGTGTGTTTAGTGTCTTGCGGGTGGCAAAAATTTATGCCATCTCTTTAAGAATTGCTCTGTTTCTAGACAGGTTTGGATTTACATTAGCTCTTGGTAGGGTATAAATATGGTTTTGGACGAGCCGATTTCTGTTAGCATGTTGGTGTGGGTGAGGGAATGTAGAAAATAGTTGTTTGCATGGACAGAACTTGTGGTATTTGGTTAGCGATAGTGTGGTGCATATGGAGGCACCAAAACGACATTATTTTCAGCAAAGTTTTACCTTGTATCTCTGATTTGGAATGGAACATTAAATTAAAAATGTGGAAATGGTTGTGTAGGTAAAAGTGTAACTTTTATGATTTTTGTAAAAATCCGGTGGAAAATTTAGGATAAGTTTCAGTTGGTGGGAAATATTCCTTTTCCGATTTTTTTTATCGGTTTTTGTAAGCGGATTCGAGTACCCCTAGTTTTTGATTAATTTTTTCCTTTTTTCAATGCACCTGGCGCTGTAACTTTTATTTTATGCATTTATACATATATTTGTATGACTAAGCAAGAAATTAATTGAGAGTTTGGAGGGGATAAGAAAGGGGTTTCAAAAATAGATTTTTTTAAAAAAAATTAAAGAGAAATACACCAATGAAATATAGTTCAAGTTGCATTCAATGCCATATTAGTAATTTAAAAAATGCACCAAAATATTAGCAGTCCTTTTAAGCATAGAGTTTATAAGCTCAAAATTGTAAACAAATACTCAACTGAGTATACGGAGTATCTACTGTTGCAAATAACTTGTAATTCACTAATGGTTCAAATATTATGAAAGCATACGGCTTAAAATGGCACCAATTTCGTGTGTGACATGTTTTTAAGGAGAGTTGAGAGAACCCAACTCCGTGGAAATGGGATCAGAGAAATTCAAATTAGAATTTGTATTCAATGCGGTGTTGTCCTGGTTATTTTGGCGTCAGTGTTTTTGCTTTGAATCATCTTCCAAATTATTGATTTTGTTGGGCAATCAAGATCCATTGTTTGGATAATTTAAAAACGGATGGAACGGAGCGGAATGGAGTGGTATGGATTCCATTCCATTCCATCACTTACCACCATTTTTCTTACCCTCCAATTTGGGCGGAATGAACAATTTATCTTGTTCCGTCCTAAAATTTCCAAACAATGGAATGGTATTTTCGTTCCGCTCCGTTCCACTCCGCTCCATCCCACTCCGCTCCGCTCCATTCCGCTCCGTTGATTTTATGATATCCAAACATAGCCTCAGTCACTAGATCAGTCACAAAAATTGGTAAAAGTCACTTGACATTCTACGCCAGTGTCCCATTGTCTTATTGATTGATTTTGCCTAACATAATGAATATAAATGATTAAAAAAGAACATCAAGCACTATTGTTTTATCTAATATTGAAGTTAAGCATATTGTAAAAACATTAGTGTCTAACAAACTTTAGTTATATATATTTTTGTCTTAAAATTTTATATATAATAATTAATATATGGAAATATAAGACAAATATGAAATAAATTTTCTCTTTTTAGATTGTAAAATTAATCCTCTTAAAAACTACATTTATTGATTTAAGAGACACAACATTGTTATGCATGAGTCTTTGGACTCTCTGTAAAAGACTCGCTGCCTCTAATTCTAGGAACTAAAAGTGTCAAAGGAATATGTTATGAAAACATGTTTGTCAAAACACGCTTTCTCATTGCTAACTTCACTTGAAGCTGCTTTGAGGGTCGTCTGTCATATAGTAAAACTACAAGTCCTCAGTCACACCATGGGGAAACCTCAATCAATTTCACACACGCATGTTTTCTTCCTACCCAACCGTACACTAGAACATTCACCGGCATATGTGTCGATCTCCCCTCCTATCTGCCAGTCAAGAAATCCACATGTGTCTCTTTCTTCACATATACTCCGACCCATAAAAATATATCAAATAGAGTATTATTAATAAGGTCATGTCGGTATTTGAAACCTGAAAGCTCCTTACAATGAATCTTGTGTTTCTAAAATATATCCAAGCACATTTTGCGATAAATAGAGCGAACCTCGTCAGTATGAAAAAGGGAAACTTAAGTCAATATCTAAGGGTAGTATTGTACTCTATCTGTGACATGTGTTGACAAAACTCATCAACAAGAATGGCAAGGAGAATATCACAAGCATGTGCTGCTTGCAAACAACCTAAAACCGATTTCTATCTTGTTGTCTTGTCGAACTTTATGTACATGTCCTGAACACTTTTATTAAAAAATGCACACACCAAAACATATTGTGCATTAGGAAGGACAATGTCCTTGGTAGTAAAATTGCTAAGGTCAAAATCTAGAATCGCATCTCGAAGACTATCCGAAGCTCTGTTAAAATCATAGTCTATACCATATATCTCATTATCTCTTAATGTATGATCCTGTAACACCCAATATTTATCCCTATAAGCCAGAAAAGCATATGACACAATCTTTACTACCCAGTCTAAACCCAATCACCCAACTATAATGGATAAAGAAACCACCATCCACTAAAGATCCCTAAAGAAAGAGTCTCCACCAACCACTATGTATTCAACCGCCCTTCACAACTCTATATAAAATCAAATAGCTACTTCCTCTATATGATTAGGCCGATAGCTTCTTAGGCCAAAAATAGTTCGACGATGTCCATATAGGATAAAAGTAGAAGCAACTAACTTTGAGGATCTCTTAGTTCTGGAATAAACTTCATTAACTAAACACTCCTATCAACTCTATTAGTGGACAACCCCTAGATAAAGCCTCTATCTTGACTAACAACCCTTCAAAGAAAATTCATCCCTAACGTCGAAATTCTAATCTCGAAAGAAAGCAACCCTCAATGAAGTTTACTACCATAACATGAAGGCCAAAAGATCTCAGTCTTATAAATATTCAATTCGAGACCTAATATTGGACCCGTCTCCCAAATATGTCAAGAGCTAAAGCCATTTCCTCTTAATCCCCTAAGATGGTGCCATCATCAAGATATTTGGCATGAATAAAAAGCTTATGTCTTTAATATTATGAATAAGTGAGTATAACACAAGAGACAAAAATAAGCAAAACTAACGAGACACCTTGTTTCACTTTAGTGACTAACATGATTATCCACCCCCAAGGAATAACCTTGTTGCTTTACCATAAAGAAGCTAAACTCTCAAATAAATAAAGGGGCATCTCACCCCACCTTGCATAGAAGGACTTATCAATCTACAAAGTTAAGAGCATTAGACAAATATATTGTGAGCATAACGAAAGAACCATTTCCATATAGGTTGCTTAATACCGAATCGGCAATGTTCAAAATGGCCTCGACACCATCTGATATCTCGACTTAAAATTAGAAGTTATAGAAATATTGTGTCATATCTTACTAACCCCTTTAATAGCAACATTAGATACCAACCGCCTCCAAATAATATTCACAATAATCGGCCATATCACACCATCAAGCTTTAATAACAACGTCAAGGATGAGAGGTAATAAACTCTGTCAAACTCATCAGACATCTTTCTCTCAACCATAAATTCACCTAAAAGATAACTCTCCATAGCAGAACTTTCTGCACATAATGTTTCTAATATATGTTGTGCTCACAAATCATCTCTACCACATGATGTCCTTTTAAGAAATGATTCAATGCACCTAAAAATAGTATTAACTTTAGCCACTAGTGGAGCTTCAGAGAACTAGGTGGTCAACATGGAAGGATGTGGTATGCATGAGTGTTTAACCTCCAATTCATTCACTATATGCTCATTATAGGGGGCCCTCTAGATGACCCCAACACTTTCACATCTGATGTGAAGTTGCCATTTGTGACCTTGTGGAGCTATTGCTTTACATTATAGCTCATCTTTTTTATTTTTTTCTCAATATGAGCTCCCTCGTGACCCAAATTATCTTAGTTAATACTTCCCAACTCACTATCAAATAACTTGGAATGGCCATCAGAGTCTCCCCAAGTAGCTAAGAACTCAAAATATGTTGTTGTTGCAATGACTTCGAATTTTAAGACCTATGGTGACGTCTATTTAATGCTTGACCATCTGGAAAGCGCAACAAGGAATGAGTAACAGCTAAATTCAAGCACTTGTAGATCCCGCCTTAGCAACCACCTTATAAAGAGCATCTTTCAATGACTGAGAGAAAGTAAGACAACACTAAACCAACAATGTGACTTCTGACCTCCCATGCCCCACGAGTAACACAAACCAAATCATCAGAATGATGACATGCCCAATATATACATGACATGAATGCTCATACATGTCCCAAACAACCATTGTTCAATCACTCTAAAAGATTTCTCCAATAACATAAATAAATTTTGATCATTCTCAATGACTTTTCACAATACATTTT
Organism: Vicia villosa; assembly: GCF_029867415.1. NCBI lineage: Eukaryota > Viridiplantae > Streptophyta > Magnoliopsida > Fabales > Fabaceae > Vicia > Vicia villosa. The sequence goes on along the minus strand of NC_081186.1, from coordinate 65,815,903 downwards.
CCGTTTGTCGCTACATAAATATAGAGACTTAAGATTAGAGACCATACAAAAAAAAAAAAGAGTACCTTTTGCTTCATCTTTTCTATTAGAGCAACAATGAAACCTCGAAATGAACGAGGCTCCAACTCCAACATAACTATATTGAATTGATCAAGTAGTTTATGAGCTCTTTTATTTCATGATTCTTTTAATGGTAAAATTTTAGAAAATAATAATATTAAAAAAGGAGAAGAAAAACAAAGGCAAAATGAATGAGACTTGTACGGTATGTCGATATACCATTGAGAGAGAAGCAAATGCACGACAAGCCAGTGGCAAAAGGAATCATCCTCCCAATCAAGTGGTTGAAGCAATTATAGTTTTGATCATGAGGTGGCCATGTTATTTTAAGAACTGTATGAACTTGTCTAGCACATGTTCTCTACGTTTCTATAATGTGCGTCGGTTAATAAGTCTTTTTTTTTTTTTTTAAAAAAAAATGCATCGTGCACTAATTTAAATTACTTAATCATAATTTAACTTAGTGTTTTTACATTCTATATCTATACTTTTCAATAAATTACTAATAGGAAACCCGTACCTCCGCACGGGTTTCAGTCGAGGTTCGCAAAATTGTCACCCGTTTGTCATAGAAATTTAAATAAATTTAAAAAATTTAAAAAATTTTAAGAAATAATAAAAAAAATGGTAAAATAAATTATATATGTTTTTAAAACAACTATTGTTAAGAAAAATTATTAAAAAGATAAATGATCTAAAAGAAATTAAGCTTAATGTTATATTTATTAAAGTTTGAACTATGGGTAAAAATATATAAAAAAAACCAAGTAAGTAGTACATATCACACGTATGTTCACACGGGTACTAGTGTGTTACCCGTACGTTGACACGGGTACTGGTATGTTACCCGTGTGTTTGTAGATATGCTGATGTGTTACCCGTACATTTACACTAGTACTAGTGTGTTACCCGTGTGTTCGTACGGATATTGGTGTGTACCTGTGAATTCATATTGATTTTGAAATGGTTAATTACCCGTATGTTCATACGATACTGGCGTGTTATCCGTACGTTCGCACAGGTACAGTTGTGAGCCGCAGAATTGTCATCAATTTATCATGAGAAATTCAAATAAATTAAAAAATATCAAAATATAATTGAAAAAAAATGAAGTGAAAGATAATTGAGTAAGTTTTAAAAAACAATTAATAATATTGTTAAGAAAAATTATTAAAGAAATATTTTTAATTTGTTTAATAAATTAATAGATTTTATTTTTAAAATTTTCACTTATTTATTAAAATATTTTTTTTTATAAAGTTTGTCAAAGAATTAATAGTTTGTACTCATTTTATGCTCATTTTAATAGTTTGTACTCATTTTAATAGTCCTACATTTTTAAATATTTTTGGGTTTTTATGATTCATATATAAAGAATTAGAGAATTGACAAACACTTGTAAAATATAGAGTTTGATAATAAGAACTTGAGTGACTTTTTTTTTTAATTTTTTAATAATTTTTTGTAACAATTCTAAAAAATATAGTAAATCAGACAGTTTCTCTCTTCATTTTAGTAGATCGATTTGATCAAATTATGTAAACAAGTTTTTAAGTGTTCTTGCATTTTATTTTTTTAATTATTTAATATCATTTATTTTGGTTGTCATTGTTCTTTATTTGATACATCTTTAGATAAATTTAATATTAAAATCAAATTTAACAAAAACTTAATATATTTGAAGCTATCAACAAATTCACTATATTTGTTTGAATTTTCACAGTAATTTATAATCAATGTAACACATTACTCACACTTATTTTTGTTGGAGGGAGTTTTTCACTAGGGAGCATTGATACATAGTGTAGAATTAGACATCTTTGTGATAGATACACCACTTATTCACCAAAAACTTAAGATTATATAAGTGAGTGTGTTCTCCCACTTATAAATGTTCAAGTCACCACATTCCTATTCAATGTGAGACTACTTTCCCACTTACTCACACTTGCATTATTAGTCTAACACTCTACGTTAAGTGTGACTCCACAATGCTCCCTCTCACAATTGTATCGCCAAAGACTCCATGCAACAAGACACCACTTCTTGGGCATTTCGATACAAGTGAGTCGGTCCCTTTCTCGAACAAAAGGCTCCTGATACCATTTGTAAGGGGAGTTCACTTGGGGGAATTGATATATAATGTAGGACTATGGTCGCTTTGTGAGAGACACACCACTTATTCACCCAAAACCTTTAAGGTGATAGGTGAGTGGATTCTCCCACTTATAAATGTTCAAGTCACCACATTCCTATTCAAAGTGAGACTATTTCCCACTACTCACACTTGCATTATTATTCTAACACTCACTCTCAAGTGTGAGTCCACAACGCTCCCCCTCACACTTGTACCGTCGTTATGTCTTCTTGGACAACGAGACACCTCTTCTTGAGCATTTTTTATACAAGTAAGCTACTCCCTTTCTCGAACTAGTGCTTATTATACTATTTGTTGGGAAAGTTTTTCACTAGAGAGCATTAATAAATAATGTAGAACTAGACATCTTTGTGAGAGACACCATTTATTCACCCAAAATCTTAAGATGATAGGTGAGTGAGTTCCCCTACTTATAAGTGCTCAAATCACCACATTCATATTCAGTGTGAAACTATTTCTCTACTTATTCGCACACTTGCATTATTATTCTAACAATTTAAATCATTAACTTCTAAATAGAAATGCGATTTTGCAAAAGTTGCAAACCAAATACCTCATATTTAAAAGTATAAAAATGTGCCAATTTCTTTTGTTCACCTCCTCCACATGGATATTGTTCATTATAATTAACACACCAAACCCACCGAATATCTTTCAATCTATTTCCCTTTCAATACAACACTATCTTTCTCATTTTAGTTAACAATCACCAATTCCAACTTGTCAAAATTGAGACACCACTTCTTCTTTATATTGAAATAACTCCTTTCTTACATTCCATGTGCACTTCCCATAAATCCACCTCTTTAGATCCTATTCCTTGACAATTACATCCAAACATATTGAAAATAGTCTTAATTAACTAGTTTTAAATTTTAAAAATTGTTTTATTTAAATAATTTCCGTGAGAACTTTTTTCGAATAATAATCAAAATTATTTTTTATAAATTAAAAAAAAAATTAACATGTAATAACATGAATATTCTTTAATAATAATTTTAACATAATCAAAGTAATATAATTTTTAAATTTAAATATATTTTTAAAAAAATCATAAAAAGTTATTTATAAAAATATATAATACTATAAAAATATATAAACATGTCATGAAATATTCAAACAACATATAAATATATAAAAATATATAATAATATAAAAGCACTACTTATCCTTTTAATTAATATCTAATAATATAGAGTTATTTTTTAAAATACAGAATAATCTGATCATGAAAAATTGAGTATTTCTCTCAATCCTCATGAAAAAGAACTTGATTTAACATAAATAAAAAATAAGAATCAAACTTTCAATGAAACTAATTAACGACCATAACTTTATTTCGACAACAAGAAATTAACTTCATCTATTTTGTCGTCTCTATAGATAATGGAATCGTATAAAATCACATCGTGTTTGTGATAATAGCATACAAATGCTTCAAAGCAATTATGATTCCCACGTTGATTTACGTATTCCTATCAAACACTTCCACGCATAATTCCATTCCATATATCAGAAATTTTTCATTTCACGTGTTTAAAGGTACAATTAGCATTTTCTTTTTACTATATTTATTGGATTCTTACCAATTCTTTATTGTATCATTGAACAAATAATTTATATATAAATTTATAAGAAAAATTTACATTTTACCCAGAAATTAAATTAATATGATATACCAATGTTACAAGAATTCCATAATCAATTAAGTCCATATTTCGATTGACTTTTGAAAGAGTCAAAAATAATTTTAAAATTATAGAATTGATTTTGTGTGATTTTAAGATGTTTAGTTAGACAAAAGTAGAATAGTTAGACAAAAGTAGAATTGATTTTACTTGAAGTTAGAATTTGTAGGATTTGCCTTCAGAATTAATTATGGATGATTTTTACATTGAAATCACTTTTACATAAACGTATCCAAACATAAATTAATTCTGCTAAACTCAATTTTGATAAAATCAATTCTACCAAACTCAATTCTACTTGAATCAATTTTGTCCACAGCCAATTCAAACACACCCTAAGTCATATCTCCTAACTATATGCTCTAATCGTTTATATATTTAATTTATTGTTATAACTAAATAATTTATTTTTAATTTTTTATATATATATATATATATATATATATATATATATATATATATATATATATATATATATATATATATATATATATATATATATATATATATATATATATATATATATATATATATATATATATAAACTTTGACACCAAATCTCAACCGTTAAAATAATAGATCAAAAAGTTATATAAATACCCTATTTTTTAGGCGAAAAAATAGGTTATACATTTTTTTCTTATTTAATTTAGGGTTAATGAACTTTTTGGTCCCTCTAAATATTGCATATTTCGTTTTTAGTCCCTCTAAAATTTTCCTTTAAGAAATCGTCCCTTCAAAATTTTCCATCTTAACTATTGGTCCCTAACGTCAAAATTGCTAGAGATTAGCTACGATTTTAGCCACTGATTAGCTACGAAATTTGACGTTAGGGACCAATAGTTTGGAAGAAAAATTTTAAAGGGACGATTTCTTGAAGGAAAATTTTGGAGGGACTAAAAACAAAATTTGAAATATTTAAAGGGACGAAAAAGTTGATTAACCCTTTAATTTAATATAACCGTTGAATCAATTTTTTTAACAATTGAGATTTGGTGTCAAATTATATTTTGACACCTTGATGTCTTTTGATCATATATATGTGTATATTTATACAATTTATACAATTTTGCTAGTATTATTCTAACAAAAAACTAAATTGGTTATATATTTTTAAAACTATTAATTGTGATGGGAGATTACGCACAATAACATATTAATACGTAACGGATATAAAATTCTTCAAACTTGTTAGAATCTATTAGGGTCAACAACAATAAGCAATTCTAACAAATAAAGGCGCCAAAGAATATTGATATTTTAACGTGAAAAATCCCTCAATATGAGAGAAAAAACTACGAGTAGTTGAAACCAAAGAAATAGTTGCATTATAATCAAATTAGATTAAAATAGAGTCTTAAAGTGATTACAAATAATTACTAACTACCGCAAATCACAAAGCCAACTAGCTTACAAATAAGAATAAAAAAGATGAAAAATTAGCCAAATCTGCAGCTTCAGTAAGAAACAGATATCTCTCGGCTAAAACCTTGTTTTGAAATTTTAAATAGTCAAAAGTTAGATACAGGTGTTGCGAACCTGTCCTCCAAATTTTAGCTTGATCTGACGATTAACGAATCGTGGATCGTAGACTTAGTGAGACTGGTTGCAGAAAAACGAGAATAGATTTATCTCTTTTGAATCCTTATTTTCTCTTTATCTCTCTCAACCCTAAATTGACCATCTCCACTTAAATAAGTGAGATAAATGAGTTATTCATATTTGAGCCTTTCTCCACATAGGGAGGGAGCCCAAACCCAACAAATCGCCAAACCGATGATATCACAACAAGCTTCAAACTTCCCTCTTGGTAATACTTTAGTCATTATATCAGAACCATTATCATTTGTATGAGCTTTAGCTAACTCCAACAACTTAGCATCTAAAACATCATGTATTCAAAGATATTTGACATCAATGTGTTTGAATCTATAATGAAAAATCAGGTTCTTACCAAGATGAATAACACTTTGACTATCAACAAATAACACATATTTTTCTTAAACAAAGCCAAGTTCCTGCAAAAAATTCTTCAACCATAGTAACTCTTTGCATGCTTCGGTAATGATAATGAACTCATTCTCTATAGTAGACAATGCTAAACACTTTTGTAATCTGGACTACGAAGCCATAACTCCCCCTATATTTAATCATATAACTTGAAGTATACTTTCTAGAATCAACGTCCCAGCCATATCTAAGTCAGAGTACCCCACTAGAGTAGGCTTATCTCCTCTAAAGAAAAACCTCATCAAATAGTACCGCGGAGATACCTTAAAATCCATTTTTACAGCATTCCAATTCTCTCTACCTGGATTTGACAAAAATCTTTATATTGTACGAACAACATGTGTTGTATTCGCTTTTGTACACACCATTGCATACATCAAACTACCCACAAAAAATGCATAAGGAACATGTTTCATATCAAACGTTTCATCTCCATCTTAAAGGACTTTGATTAGAACTCGACTTTAAATGAGTAGCAAGATAAGTGCTTACCGCCTAAGAATTTTCCATTTTGAATCTTTGCAGCATTCTTTCGATATAATGTTCTTGTGACATCCAAAGTTTCTTATCCTTTTTGACCACGCATGACTCTAATGCCAATAATCTATTTAGTTGTTCCCATGTCTTTCATGGCAAATGAGACGCCCAACTTCTTCTTTAACCTGTCAATGTTAGAAATATTTTTCCCTATAATGAGCATATCATCGACATATAACAATAGGATAATGAAGTCATCATTAGAAAATTTTCTAACAAAGACACAATGATAAGAAGTTGTCTTCTAGTATCCTTGATCATACATAAAAAAAATTCAAACTTCTTGTACCATTTCCTTGGAGCTTGCTTCAACCCATATAAACTCTTTCTTAATCTACACATGTGATCTTCTTTTCCTTTAAGTTCAAAACCATCGGTTTGTTTCATATAAATCTCTTCCTCCAAATCACCATGAAGGTAAGGCATTTTCACATCCATTTGCTCAACCTCTAAATTAATATTTGAACCCAAACTCAACACAGTTCTAATTGATGACATCTTTATAACAGGTGAAAAAATATCATTAAAATTAACACCCTTTCTTTGACAGAAACCTTTCACCACTAATCTGACTTTATATCTTGGAGACTTAGAGTTGCTCTTATGTTTAACTCTATAAATCCACCTGTTTTCCAAAGCCCTTTTGCCTTTAAAAAACTTCACTAAATCATAAGTGTGATTATCATCTAGTGATTTTATCTTATCATGCATTGCATCCAACCACTTTTGATTTTCATCACTTTCCATGGCCCTTGAAAACACTCAGGTTCACCCTCATTAATCAATGTCACATACTCATGAGAATTATACCTTGTAGAAGGTTGTTAGTGCCTATTCTTCCTCCTAAGTTGAACTTGAATTGGTTATGGAGCTTCACTAAGATTCTAATCTTGTGACATATAGTTCTCCCATTCATCATCATTAGTTGGAATATTTACCTCATCTCTAAGTTGTTAATAATCAACATTATCACATGGCACACCATTCTGAGCATCACCACCAATAGCATCTAGATTATGACTAGGTAACTGAACTAGATCAATATTAGACCAACTGATATATTTCATAGGTGTAGTCTTCTTTACCTTATTAATGTCTGATCGATAAATTAGCAGGTGTACTAATCTGCCAATGTAGCAATAATGGGAAATCCTAAAGTGTCAATCTTAAGGACTGTGTGATACTATAGAGTTGTGTTTCAATTCAATTATACAAAAGCCTTGGGGGTTTCTGTTTTGAAAATTATGAATTAAATTGCAAATAAAAGTAAAAGATTGTTTTGGCCAAATATGAGTAACATGTCAGGGTAGGTGTGTGCATTAACATGTAACAACTCTGAATCCTTATTTCAATAACAAAGCCTAAATTATCAACTACCGGTTCTTAAGGGTGTTTACCCCTAATTTCTTAGCGGGCAAACCTTTGAAAATTCATCCTAGATCCTAATTCCTTAGCGAATTATGATGAAATCCATCCTTTGAATTATCAAGAATATTCTGGTTACTATAGGGTATCCCTATTCCTAGGAAATATCTATTATAGTCTAATCCTAATTGTTAGTCATGCATTAATCCTGTTGGTCCGACAAGGAAAGCGTTAGAAATATCGTACAATTACATCGAACATGAAAGACAAATATATTACTGAAATTGGGAGATGAAAGTCATTACAAATGTTAATCAGGGACATTCCATACCATTGGGGGATTTAGCTACTCATAGTGTTTAAAGAACTCAAAATATAAAATAGAGACATTACAAGAATTGAGATGAAAGTTGATCTTCAATCGCTTCTGTTCATGAAAACCTTATTCTCTCTCAAACGTACGTGTCCTATTTTGTGATAATAATGACACTCGAGATTCTTGTATCGTGTCTTGGACTTTCTTTTATTATCCTCTCTAACATCCTCTGATTCCTTTTTCTGACTTCTCCCCTATTTTAATTAACAAGTACCTCGGATTGACATGAAAAACCATGTGCATTCCTTCTCATATCCTCATTAAGAATACCTCCTTAGCCGTTTCCAAAGAAATAACACCTCTAGGAGCAGAACTTGTGATATAAACCTGAAAGGTCTCCTAAGACTCTGGTAAAGATAGAAATAAATAGTCCTAAATGTTCATCATAAAATTTGATACTTATTCCTAACATCTGATTAATGAGCCCTTGAAATTCACTCAAGTGATCTAAAATAGAAGTCTCATCCTTATACTTTAAACTTATGAAGCTATTAAACAAGAAAGTTTGTTATTCCCAAATTTAGAGGTATACAATAACTATATCTTCTCCAATAAATTTTTTGCATGTGTCTCATTAGAAATATGATTATAAATATTATCTTCTACATATTGTCATATAAAACCACATACATGTTGATGTTCAAACTCCTATTTTTCATCAGACAGATAATTCAGCTTCCTGGAACTAAAAATTGATAAATGTAATTTCTTCACAAATAGTAAGTATTTCATCTTAACCTTCCACAAATCCTAATTAGAACCATTCAAAAATACCATATTCATATTTCTATTTGTCTCCATTACTCAAACAAGTAAAATTACCCTTAACCAAGAGCTTTGATGCCACTATAATGAAATTAACACACAATAACAGATCAATACATAACGGATATAAAATTCTCCAAACTTGTTAGAACCTTTTAAGATCAACAATAAATATATGGAAGAAAATCAAATTAATAAAGGCATAAAAGAAATCTAATATTTTAACATGGAAATCCTCTCAATATTAGAGTAAAAACCACGAGTCATTCAGACCTAAGAAATAGCTCCACTATAATCAAATAAGGGTACAAGAGAGTCTTAAAGTGATTCATAAACTATTTCTAACAACCCCAAATCAAAAAGAAAACTAGCTTACCAATAAGAATCAAAAAGCTGAAAAATTACCCAAATATGCAATTTCAGTGCGAAGCCTATATCTCTCTGCTCATATCTTATTTTGAAGTTATGAATGGTCAAAAGTTAGAAACAGGTGTTACGAACCTATCCTCCAAATTTGAGCTCGATCTGGCGGTCAATGAATTGGGGATCGTCAATTTGGTGAGAGTGATAGTAGGAAAACTGGAATAGGTTTCTCTCATGTTTTCTCTCTTTTGAATCCTTATTTTCTCTCTATCTCTTTCAACCCTAAATTAAACCTCTCTACTTAAATAAGTGAGACAAATGAGGTATTCATATTTGGGCCTTTTTCCACAGGGAGCCTAAATAGAAGGAAAGCGGACAACATTTTGCACCATTACTCTTTTTTGGATTGCAAAACCCAGCCTCTTAAAAACTACATTCATAGACCTAAGAGATACAACATTGTTATTCATAAGTATTTGATCTGTATAAAAGATGAATTGCTTTTAGTGCTAGGAAACCAAAAAAGTCAAAGGCAAATGGTATAAAAGCCTATTGATTGTTATCTTTATATAAAACTTAGTCCCAAGAGTCAAATTATTATGATAAAAACCGAATCTGAAAATTATGAAACTAATTAAAATCAATTCTGTCATAATGGAATAAATCGACAATATCTCTATTACTCTCCCACAAGTTTAAGGTGGAATTTTATCAAGTCACTTTAAGATTGACCCTTAGATATTGAAATGTACAAGCGTCCCAAAGCTTAATTAGAGTATTTGCAATGGGTGGAACGAAATTGAATAAGAGCTTAAGCAAACTTCTGATATCAAGTTCTTGGAGTTTGTTTAAGACAATATAATGCTTTGTTTAGTTTACAAACTAGAGATTTTTCCTCAAGTACAAACCCTTGCATAAACACACTTTCTTCTAGAATATCATTCAAGAGAGCATTGTTGATATCAATTTGTTAAAGTTCCCACTTATAATTCATTTCTATATTGAGAATAACCCATATGATACTAGATTTTACCACTAAAGAAAATGTTTTATTGAAGTCAAATATCTATTGTTGATGACATTATTTTGTAACTAATTTGACATTATAATTATATCTCTTTAGTCATAATTTTCTTGACTCTAACATCCCATTTACATTTCATAACATTTTTTATGTAAAGGTAATGTTGTGAAAGTCCAAGTGTTTTAAGTAATAAGAGCCTTACCTCTTGTGGCATAGCCTCTAACTATTGTGGTTGACAAAGGACATGTTGGATATGACTGGGTTCAACATGTGAACTGAAAACCTTTAGTTTTGATTTTTCCTGTTTTACCATTTGTTTGCATAGGATGTGCATTTTACACCAAAGTTAACTTTTCTTTATCACTATGAATAAAGGGTGATATAGATTCATAAGATAATGTAGTTTCACAATTGTGACATAGAATTAGACATGTGACATTCGGTGGGACTAGGTATAAATATTTTAGGGGAACCAATATTAGAGACATACCGAGCCTACCACAAGCTTATTCAATATGCAGAAGAAACATATGGATTCTTTGAGAGAATGTATGTCTAGGTTAAATGAGGACACCATAAAGAGGGTAAAGCCCAATCATGTAAAGTTCATAGATGCTTTCTAAAATGGGCTCAAATTCAGACCCTTCAACGAATCCCTTGTCCAAAATCCAACAAACTCACTGTAAGAAATCATGGAAATGGTGGAATGTTAGATAAAGGATAAGGAAATCAACATCGTGAAGATTGTTGAAACATATTCTGTTAATGTTTTGAATATTACAAACTATTTTATCTAAGAAACTCCAAAGTGATTTCATCAATTTATCATTTAAACAATTCATGGCCTTTATCAAACAAAGAGTTAAAATGATGATTCAAGACTGTACTAACAAAGAACAAAGCTTTAAGAACATATGGATTCTCAGAAGTTCAATAAGTTACTCTCAGAATTATGGTCCCAGAATTACTCCTTCAGATTTTGCATCACAGAGTTACTCTTCAGAATTATGGCCCCGGAGTTACTCTCCAGAATTATGGCCCCAGAGTTACTCTCCAGAATTATGACCCCAGAGTTACTCTCTAGAATTATGGCCCCAGAGTTACTCTCCAGAATCACGGTCCCAGAGTTACTCGTCCCAGAGTTACTCTCCAGAATTACTTTGCCAAGAATAAGTCTTTGTTGAAATAGTCAAATGTCAGAATTTACAGCTTGTCAGCAGTATTCTGAACCAAGACCAAGTCCTGCCAAGACCAAGTCCTACAAAGACAAAGTGGCCAGCACTACTCAAAGTAACTCTCGGCACTTCCTTCACACTTGACTTGCTCTATAAATACAAGTCTCTTGCTATATTCTCCTGCACCGAAAACATCCACAAGCATACAAAGAAAGCCAAAGTTCTCATTCACAAAGTGATCATACTCTCTATATATTATGTTTAACTCTCACTACCATATAGTGATCAAACAAATATTAGTGTAATCATACACATTCTATATTAAAAGTACTCACTTCCATATGGAGAGTATTTAGGAATTTATTGTAAACATCCTAAGATCACAAAGTATATCATAGATATACAAACCAATCTTTTTGTAAGCTATCTGTAAGTTATACCATTCAAAAGTGTAAGCCGGCTGAGAATACATAGAAGAAAAAGTTATTGTAAGAAGATTCAATAAAGGATAATCTCACAGGGTGTGGGGACTGGACAAACCAAGTTGGTGAACCAGGATAAGTTTTCTTGTGTTCTTTCTTTATAATCTTTTTCTTATATTATTCACAACTATATTTTATCACACACATTAACATTAATTACTCAAACCTCTAAAGTTATTACTAATCATTTTCTTATTATCAAAGCCATTTTTTAAATACTTATATAAATTTTAAAAGGGACACAATTCAACCCCCCTTGTTGTGTCTTACCTTATTCCATCAAAGATGTCCATACCCGCAAAAGAGACATGTAGTAGAAAACACATGTCCTTCAGTTATCAAAGAAATTATTTCACACAACCAATCCAAGATAGGAGCACGTTCAAACTTGCCAGAGGTCCCATGAAAACTTATACACAATCGAACACTTGACACAATAAGATACTATTATAAATGTACTGCACCAGGCCATTCAGATCCTCTATCCCCAAAATGGGAGGTGATAGGGAGTAAGCTCGAAAAATGGTACAAATTCCATAAAGTCAAAGGTCATCACACATATAAGTGTCTCTAACTGAATAAAGATATAGATTATCTCATTCAAGAGGTTCACTTGAGATGATATATCTAAGGAGGTTCCCAAAACTCGAGATAAAGGATGCACCTATCGGGGGGAGATTATCCCAAGAGTTTCAGCCAAGAGAGAAAAAATATCCAAAAAAAAAATAAAGAGTGGTAAGCAACTACATCATTCCCTAACACTATTGTTGGGGGCTTTATGGAAGGTGGCAAGTCAAGATCCTCTTAAAAAAAGGTATGCTCTGCAAGTACTTCATATCTCTTATTCGCCTCCTAAACCCATGGCAACTCCTTTCCCCGTGGTTAGTTTTTTGTGTCAATATGCTTATAGAATCCTACCTCGCGAAGATGACACAATGGTTTTTAGCGTATAAATTTTCCACTAAGATGTGAAGAATTTATCATTGATCCTAGTAATTTGGCTGATGTCTTTTATTGGAATGCATTTGAAATATTACTGCTAGATCCAAAGCATTCAAAGGCTCTTTGGTGGGCTTCTCGGCAAAGAAAGGGCAGGCCTAGGTTAAATGATAGATTTCAATTTGAACGGTCTTCGGAGTGATCAAGAGCGTCAAAGAAATCAAGATCATTAATCCCGTGATAAAAGCATTTTTTCTAACACCATTATCATCGATAAACTTGCATTGAATGCTTTAGAAGTAGTTATATCTACACTTTATTTCAAGGGTGTCAGTATCGAGTTTTTATCTTGACTCGTTTTACTTAGGTAAAATCGAAACGTAAAATTATAGAGTTTACCTCATATTAAAATTATATGAAATTTATATTTACGACATATATATACTTATAGAATATTCTATGCATTAATTATTTAAAATTTTAACTTAATTATAAAGTAAAAATATAATATATCATCATAATAAAGTGTAATATTCACAAACTTATATCAAACTACATAAATTGTCCACCAAATCATAAAAAGTAACATCCAAAAGATTATAAAAAACAATAGTTTCATAAGTTTTTCAAGTTCAAAAAAACAAATCTTTTCATATTCATCTTCAACTTAAAGCAAACTGATTATATGTACCCCAAAAGAGTACAAAATACCACAAATAAAGCAAACTGGGGTGAGAATACACTCAAAATATGTTAACGGTGCAAAAGATAACAAGCGTAGCATTATTCATATCATTGATCAAACATATAAATAATCCATGATAACATAATAATCACAAAGTGTTTATGTATGCAATGTGACCACACTTCGACTCAAATGCATGTGGTAACATTTGTGGACATCAGAGTTGTGTTACCGGTTTCATCCACTAATTGTATGTTCCCCTTCAAATCTGGTCCCTCTTTAGACCTAGATTCATCGTTGATCCCTTCTTCTGAACCAGTAACTCGTCATTTAGTTCGCCGACATATATGATGCATGAGGTGCAACAATGATATACATGTGCAATATTTACCAATGGTTCCTCTTCAATCCATACACAACGCCAAATAAGGCATCACAATAGTTCTCATCAGAACTACACTTCTCAGGAGATGCATATAATTATACTTTCGAAACAAATAATTATATAAAGCAATTCAAATATTATCCACTTCTAGGAATAATATTTATACTGAATTGACCCGCTATGATAATTCTACATAGAATGTTATGCAAAGTGTCATAAGTTATTCTCAAGGTGATAAGTGGTGTATATCACCCTTCGACCTGAAACCATTATGAACCCTAGATGTAGAGTCGAGTACTTTATTGTTGATCAAACATTGTCCGTAACAAGATGACCATAAAGACAATGATGGGTACTCCAGAAAGCATGTTGAGGGACATAAGTGGCCTAGATGTAATTTTCCCATCCTGCATAATATAATAAATGTCTAAGGGCCCAATGTTGAACTGCACAAGGGTGACACGGTCTATGCCTTGTGTTCGATATAAACATAAGGGCAAAAGAGTAATTGTACACACAAGTATTATCACATAAAAGGTTTTGTCAGATCACATGACATGTTCGTGACTTGGATAGCAGTGATGTGTTGCTAGATACCGCTCACTATTTATTATGTTAAATATGTGATTTAATATAACTGCCAACGTCGCGAGAACCTACAAGGTCACACACAAGGACAAATTTGAAGAGATAAATTAAATAAGGAACACCATAAGCTACGTGTACTTGAGTGAATTGTAGAACATCGTAAGGTACGATACACTTAAGTAAAATACATAATATGGTAAGGTACCACACGCTTAAGTGATATACGGTACATCATAAGGTATGATGTACGTACACTTAAGTGGGCTTTTTAGCTTGCAGCCCATACAAGTGGTTATATAAATTGAAATCTTGTGCAGAAGCATTCTTACTTGATGAAAATTCGGTTTGAGAAACCCTAGCCGTATTTTCCTTCTCTCTCACTCAAAGCCTTCATTCGTATCAGCTAGCATTTTGACTGAAGGCATTTGTTCGTGTGGACTGAGTAAAGGCGTTGTTCTTCATCAACGCTCGTGATCACTCATTCTATTTTGCATCTAAGTTTTTAATCACCACAAGAGGTAACCATTCCTATCACTGATCATGCCCATTCGTAAGGATCACTAAAGGAAAATTTTGTTTTCCGTTGTGTATTGTATCACAATTTTCATTCATTAACTGCTACGCCTTTACAGACCTAGTACTTAAGGGATTGTGAACCACTATGATTTTGTCTTAGTGGCTTCGTACTTGCAGACCCAATGCTTAAGGGACTGTGAACCATTATGCATCTTTCTTAATCACATCGTCTTTACATATTGTGAACCAATATCTATGCAGCAACTCAAGACCACTTGACATCAAAAGACCTCAACTTATTCTCTATAGATTTCATTAAACCCTAAAAGAGTACTACAACTAACATAGACGAATTAAAGTAACCTCTAAATCATACGAGCCAACTCGCCACATCATGATCGATTTGCGAGGTCATTATACTAAGAGATCGATTTAACTGTAAGTCAAGGAGCTAATTCATTACAGGTTTGCATTAAAAAATTGTGCAACCATGTTCCAAACAAAAGAGAGACAAGGAATAAAGTTGAGTTAAAACTAATATAACTATAAATTAAAAACAAAAGAATCACATAAAGTATAGCTTACTCACATATAAAAACATTATGTTTTATTTATACAGAACAAATAATGTCACAAATTTTATACTGTTCACAAATACAAATATAGCATTCCAATGAATCTAATTATGGAATATGACATGATAGAACATTGTAGTTCTCACAATGTGGAATCAAAAAGTGTGTTGGATTCCAATAAAGTTAGGTTCCTCAAAATTCCATATAGCCTTTTTAGGGTAACCCAATGTTTCATATTAAGAAATCCGCATCTACCATTCCATTTACAAGCATAGATATGACTTTTGCCATCAAAGGCTTAGAGGCCCTCACCATAACCACTCTTTCTTTGGAATATTATAAGGACAAACTGGACCACAGACAAATCAATCAACTACAACTTTTTAATTATAGAAATATGTTATTTTAACACAAAATCCAACAGCAACACTTTATTTTTTTCATACAATTTCTAGTATTTATAGTATTATTTTATTTCTTTCACCTTAAGTCAGTCGTCCACGCTCGTTCGTATGCAATGTCGGAATATAATATCAGGTTTTATTATTAATTAAACTTTAATAATATAACAGTTTTATTTAAATATTTATAAATATGGTATGTGACGCTCTGTATATATTTTTTATAGATTGGTCTCCTTCGTACCGACTAATTCACTCGAAAATATTATCTTCTGTACCGACTAATCCATCCGAAAACATGATTGTCCCACGTAATTTCCGAAAATTATTCCTAAGAGCATGAATATCGCCTGAAATTTAAACGTTTCTACACGGTTTTCAAAGATACTTATCAGAAATTATGGATATTTCATGAAAAATACCGTTTCTACATATTCAACCGTTCCCTAGTTGAAACACGCTCCTACAAGTTCCAGCTGTGCATTATATTAATTATTTAAGTGAAATGAACGTAAAGCATTTTAATATGAGGAATATTGTGAGGTTTAATGGGACCCATTCTAAAATATTTGATGGGTTGTATGGATATTTGAAAATGTAGTAGAGTTGTTTAAATAATGTAAAAGTGTAATATAATATAAAATAATGAGTGTGACCCATTTAAAGAATCCAAATGGGTATGATGGATGTGGATGCTCTAAGCTCATTCGAATTTTAGACCTCAAGAAAAGCATACCTTTGAGACCCAAACTCTTTCTCACTAGGCACCCTCCAATACTTTATTAATATTTTTTAATTTTTAAATATATTAACGACCTAATGTATATAAATTATACATAAATCAGATTATATTAATGATTCAATATAAAAAAATAATTTACTCTTTAAATATATTAAATAATTAATGTATTTAAATTATATATAAACAAAATTATATTAATTAAAACGAATATTATAATTAAAAGTTTTTTAAATCCTTATTCGTTGGTGTAAATTTGATTTTCATGACTTTATCTTTTTTACAAATAATTTTTAAACGTTAAAATTCTTTTAGTTTTAATTTCTAAAGTTAAAATTTATAGAAAAATCCAAATAAAAATCTTTTGTTTTTCTTGCGAATTTTAACTTTAGACATTAAATTAAATGAAATTTAATATTTAAAAATTTTATCCAAAAATATATATCAAAACGAAAATTAAAAACATGTAAATTTATAGAGAATAAAAGATTATTTGAACTTAAAAAAATTTAAAAAGAGTCTCTTTGTGAAAAAAAATTAGGTTTAATTGCAATTTTGGTCCCTCTATTATTAATTTTTTTGGGTTTTGGTCCCTCTATTTTAAAATGCGGAATTTTAGTCCCTATATTTTAGTTTTTTGAGGATTTTGGTCCCCTTGCAAATTCGAAGGCAATTTTAAATGAAATGATACTCTTATTGATGATGTGTCAGTGCCAGTTCACCAATGATTTGTTCAAAAAAGCTATTTTTATTTAAGATTTATGTTGAAAATGTCATTAATTTGAGTTTCATTTCATTAAAAACTATCTTCGGATTTATAGGGGGACCAAAATCCTCAAAAACCAAAAACAAAGGGACCAAAATTTCATATTTTAAAATAGGGGGGCCAAAACCCCAAAAAATTAATAATAGAGGGACCAAAATTGCAATTAAGCCAAAAAATTAAATTGGAAATTGATTTTGATTATTTTAAATATTTTATCTTTTTCATACTATTCTTTTTAGATATGAATTATAAAAAAATAAAATAAAAAACATTTTGAAGAGTCTCATAAAATAATTTTTAAGTAATATTTTTATTGATAAAAATGTGAGTGTTATTTTATTAGAAAGATCATAATTAGAATGACATGGAAATTTTGATTGTAATTTTTTTCGTCCTTAGAAAGTCATTCAATCGGGCAAAACAGATCTAATCCGTTTGTTCCCACTTTTTTAGAACAAACTAAAATTTTATGCTCGCTTATATGAACTTTTGCAGGCACAAATATTTAAATAAATATTTATAATTTTAGAGCTAAACAGTGCATAACTCGCAAACATTCATCGTCCCACCTTTATTTTTTTTGTGAAAAAGGTATATATGTTTTAAAATTACATCCTCAACTATGTATGTTTCGTCCATCACGTTATTTTTAGACTTTGGTTTGGTGGACGTGAATCCTTACTTAAATATAAATATAAAGATTTATAATTTGATAATAACATTCCATCTATTAATATTGATTTAGGATTAAACATATATTTACTTTAATATTTATATAAAGAAAAAGGCTAGCAAGCATGTGGAAATAAAAATAAAGAATGTCCCTATCAAGCCTCTATTATTAATTGAATTCCTTTTCTTTCATCAACCCCAAATCCGTGTATACATTTCTTTTATATATACAACAAACCTCACAAACACGGTGACACGCAAACTCAAAAGTCTATATGTTGTTTAACTCGGTTTTCATCTTTTGTGGGTCTCTCTTCACCTTTTTTATTTGTGGCCATAATTATACTCCACTCCTTCTTCATCTTTTCAATTCTCTCTCTTTCTCTCCATGAAAACCAAAACATGACAAACAAAGGAACACCCTCAAAGCCCGTCGAGTGTTGCATGTGTGGTGATCTTGGTTTCTCTGATCAGCTTTTTCATTGCAAAATCTGCCAATTCAGATCTCAACACAGGTAAATTTTTAAAAAATATTTAAATATCACTTAAATTTTTTTATCATTATTTATCTATACTAAGTTTGCAAATATAGCTCAATTCGCCATAACTTTATTATCAGGTTCGAATCCTACCGTTCACGGTTTGAATCACTTCCGTTGAGGAAAAAAAAAGTTATGGAAGAGTTAAATGTTTTTTTGTTATTTGTGTAGTATTTTGATATTTTTTTCAATTTTTCAATGAAATTTTTTGTAGGTACTGTAGTAATTTGTATCCGAGAACAGAATTTTCTGGAACATGTAATTGGTGTTTGAGTCAAGAAGATTCACCAAACTCATCAAATTCTTCATCATCTTATAAGAATAATGGAAGCACGGAGGATGAAGGAAAGAACAAGAAAATTATAAAAAATTGTATTGTGAAAAAAGGACTAATTAAAGGAAGTGGTGGCGGCGGTGTTGGTGGTGGTGGTGGTGGTGGTGGTGGTGGCGGTTGTGGTGGTGGTGTTATTCATCTTCAACTTCCAAAACCTATGAAGAAACCAAAATCACCATCAACAGAAGCAAAATCACCATTGTCATCAACATCTCCACCGGTTATAGTTTCGACTCGGAAGAGAATCATTACAAATGGTGCTTTGGAAGAGAAATTGAGGAGGACAAGATCCGAAGGTGTTATAAAAAGTGGCAATACAAATAGTGTGGGTGCTACCAAACATGTTTTCAGGAATAAGGTGAGAAGGTATAAGCTTTTGGAGGAAGTTTCAAGTTAGAATGGAAAGAATAAAATTATTAGAGGAATGGGTTTTGTGAGAGAGAAAAAAAAGGGTTATCTTTTTTTTTTTTAAGTTTTGTCTTGATACAATGTATAGAAAAAATGTGAATGAATGAATGAAGGAGTTATGAATGTTTAGATTCACAATAAGATACACAAGTACTTTGAATTTGTCGTTCTCTTTGTTTTCTTGTTGAATGTCATGTTAACGTGTAACTTAGGGAATTTGGGATTTGATTTGTTGGTTGAGTACTCAATGGGGTTTTGGGGAGAATGTTCTAGTAGCGTAAGTAATTGTAAATGTTTTGTGAGGAGTTATTAGGACTGAATTGACCGTGAAGAGTTTACTTTGTAAAGTTGTGTTTAGATTGATTAGAGATGAACTGAAGTGAAATTATTACTCCTTCTAGGAGTATTCGCGGGCTGATTTGTTTTAGTTTTGAAAGAATCTGATACTTAAATCGATTAAAATTAAATGAACTGGTTTGAATTGAATTTATCAATTTTTGCAATAAAGTCTGAATCAAAATGAAAAACAACAAATTCGTTTGGGTTGGATTGATGGGGTAAATACAATAATGCAAGAATATTTGAAAAGAATAACTAATTTAAAGAAATTAATTTTTCATAATAATATAAAAAATATAATATAAATAGTGTTCAATTGTAAATATTATACTAGCAATTTTTTCTTTAGGCTTTGTTTGTGAGTATAGAGGGGAATGGAGGGGAGGGGTTTTTGAAAATAGGAAGAATTTGGTGAAAAAATAAAAAGATTTTGGAGGGTTTGATTTTATTCATAACACAAAAACCCCCATGAATGGAGAACTCAAAAATTGTATTGAAGGAAAGTTTTGGAGGACTTACATAAATTTTTCAAATATCTTTGAAGTTGTTATACTATCCCGAAAATTAAAAATTTAGTAATAATAACGACTCTTTTATCATTCTAAACAAAATAATTTTTTCAAAAAATGTCAAATATTTTTCTATATTTTTTTTATTTCCGTTTTCGGAAACCTCCCCCCCCCCCCCCCCCCCCCCCCTTCCCCTCCCTTCCAAACTCGCAAACATAGTCTAATAGATTCAAATATATCTTCTAACAAGACAAATATCTAGCATTAAGAATTCTATAAGTTGTCATTTGAGTTAGTATGATAATGAATGTGTTTCATAACTCTATGCTCAGTTGTCATATTACACTAACAACTTTCTAATAACAAATTAAAATAGCATTATTTGTCCACATACGACGTTTTACATTTTTTCTTATCGAAGTTCAATACTTGGTAGTAATTTTCATGATAATTAATTATGGTTGGTTTGGGTTGGGCTTGCGGGTAGAACATTGAAAATCTGATGCCCGAATCAATTGTCATTGGATTTCATTGGTTTGGTTCGGTTCTTGCCCGAACTGAAAAAATATCCAACCCAAACATTATGGTTTGGTTTGAATTCTGATTTGGTTCGGATTTACCCAAACCAATGAACACCCCTACTCTTTCCGTTCCTTTTTAATTGTCATATTTTGATTTTTTACACATATTAAAAAAATTAATAATGGTTGTTACTTTTAAACTATAATTTTTCTTTTGTCTATAATAACCCTTAACTTTTAATCATTTCAATATACTTTTTTCTCTCTCATAATAATTAGTTAGGGGTAATTTTGACAAAACTATAATAATTACTACATTGAAATTTAAAAGTGACAATTAAATTGAAATAATTTTTTTCCACAAAAGTGACCCTTATAAAGAAACGGAGGGAGTACAAACGAAGAACTACACGAGTTAGAAAAAGGAAATTAATTAAATTGGTCAACTTAAGAGAATGTCTTAAGAGAAGAGAATAGGTACAATTATTTAAGTTAATTAAGTTAAGAGATTAATTGATATGTTAACGGGTCGATGTATCATAATTATTCATAAATGGCGCTTAAATATGATTAAAGAAAAAGTTAAATATTTATATAAATTTGATGAAAGTGATTAAAGAAAAAGTCAAGTGTTTATATAAATTTAATGGTTATGATTTGTGAAAACGATGTCAAGAACATAATATAATAGGGAATACAATCGGAAACAAGAAGAACAACAACGAATTGGTTAAAATTGTTATTCTTTACTTTCTATTTGAAATAAGATTACAAGTTTTACAAGAATAACAAATAACCCTCTTATCCTAAATTAAGATTCGCCGTATGCAATGATGAGAGACTAGTATGCTATTTATAATAAACCTAACATACTAAACTAATGGGCTTTTCACTAATACCCATTACAAGTCAATTTAGGGTATAAGCTAACTTAAACAATTGGACATAACAGGTCCAATTTGAAATACTAACGACCCTAGCATTCTGACTAATTCATCTTAGAACACCTTCGACTACAACACGCACTACTTTGATAGCAGCATGCGAACAAGCTTCGACCTCATGCATAAATCTTGTCGAACTAGAAGCTACTCTTCGATCCACTAGAGTTTGATCCAATTCTCACAAAGCTCCACCTTGGATCAAACTCTATAACATCAAAGAACAAACTAGCTTTCTTCATGCAGCTTTATCAATTGTATATAATGGATAATTCTCCTTGCAACTAGGCAATGTCTTTGTGATCATATCAGCAGCATTGTGATATGTTGAAACCTTCAACACTTGGACTTTTCCACGCTCGATTACTCCTTTGATGAAATGCAACCTAACATCGATGTGCTTGGTTGGCTCATGATATGTTGAGTTCTTCGACGGATGCATGGCACTTTGACTATCACATTTAACAGTGATACCTCGACCTTGAAGTTTCAACTCATTCGCAAAACCTTCAAGCCACAATGCTTCTTTAACAACTTCAGTGAGGGTAATATATTCCTCTTAAGTGGTTGATAAAGCAACAACCTTTAAAGTGTTGCTTTTTAACTAATAAAAAATGCCAAGCATAGTGAAAACATATCCAGAAATAAATTTTCTGGAATCCATACAACCTTCATAATCAGAGTCAACATATCCTTTGATTATTGATTTACTATCTTCACCCAAGGCTCCACCATAAATTAGAACTTTGTTTAGATATCCATTTATGTACCTTAGAATCCACTTCACAGCTTGCCCGTGAGCCTTTCCATGATTCACCATGTACCTGCTTACAAGACTTACTGCATATGTTATATCGAGTTTTGTGCATACCATAACATACATCAAAGAACCTACTATATTAGCATAAGGAATTCTATTCATATACGCTCTTTAGACATCAGTACTGGGACACTGATCAATACTCAACTTGAATTAAGGATTTGTCAGAGTCACAACAGGCTTTGAGATCGGCATACCAAACTTGTCGAGAATCTTCCGTAGGTATGCCTCTTGAGATAAGCATAATTTGACTGCTTTCTATCACTTTGAATTTCAATCCCAAGAATCTGAAGGGTAGAAAAACACTTAGAAAGGGGGGGTTTGAATAAGTGTAGCTTTAAAAACTTGACAGATAAAAATAAATTGCACAGTTATTTTTATCCTGGTTCGTTGTTAACTAAACTACTCCAGTCCACCCCCGCAGAGATGATTTACCTCAACTGAGGATTTAATCCACTAATCGCACGGATTACAATGGTTTTCCACTTAGTCAGCAACTAAGTCTTCCAGAGTCTTCTTATCACACACTGATCACTCCAGGAACAACTGCTTAGACACCCTCTAAGACTTTCTAGAGTATACTGATCCACACGATCACTCTAGTTACAACCTGCTTAGATAACCTCTAAGACTTCCTAGAGTATTCTGATCCACACGATCACTCTAGTTCCTTACAACTTAATGTAATCAATTCTAAGAGTATTACAAATGCTTCTTAAAAGCTATAATCACAAACTGTGATATTTCTCTTAACGTTTAAACTTAATCTCACTAATATATTACAACAGCAATGTAGTGAGCTTTGATGAAGATGAAGATTCTGAGCTTTTGGTTTAACAGCGTTTTAGCAAGTCTTTTTGAATAATCTTGTTCAGAGTCGTTAACCTTGCTTCTCATCAGAACTTCATATTTATAGGCGTTGAGAAGATGACCGTTGAGTGCATTTAATGCTTTGCGTGATCCGTACAGCATCGCATTTAATGTTATACGCTTTTGTCAACTACCTCGAGCCTTGTTCACGCTGTGTCTACTGACGTTGCCTTTAATAGCTTTTAACGTTCCTTTTGTCAGTCAGCGTAGCCTGCCACTTGTACTTCCTTCTGATCTGATGTTTGTGAATACAACGTTTGAATATCATCAGAGTCAAACAGCTTGGTGCATAGCATCTTCTGATCTTCTGACCTGAAGTGCTTCTGAGCGTGATACCATCAGAACTTCAGTGCTTCTGATCTCATGTTCTTCTGATGCTTCCATAGACCCATGTTCTGATTCTGCTTCGACCATCTTCTGATGTCTTGCTAGACCATGTTCTGATGTTGCATGCTGAACCCTTTGAGACAAAGCTTCTGAGCGCTGAATTATGCATACTCTTTATATATTTCCTGAAAAGGAAATTGCATTGGATTAGAGTACCATATTATCTTAAGCAAAATTCATATTATTGTTATCATCAAAACTAAGATAATTGATCAGAACAAATCTTGTTCTAACAATCTCCCCCTTTTTGATGATGACAAAAACATATATAAATGATATGAATTTGCGATCAGAAAGAGCAGACGGCAAAAGACAAATTACACAGCTATAGCATAAGCATATGAATATGTCTCCCCCTGAGATTAACAATCTCCCCCTGAGATAAATAATCTCCCCCTGAAATAAATACTCGAAGAACTTTTAATAAAAGACTTCCCTGATTATTTCGGTAGAGACGATCATATAAGCTTCTGTCTTCAGAGAATTCATAGCTTCTGACTTCTGCTTCCATTGGACAGCTTCAGAACTAGAATTTCTTTAGATCCTTAGAACACTCACAGCTTCTGATTCCTGCTTCCATCTAGGACAGCTTCAGAACTTGAATTTCTTTGATCTTCAGAACATTCACAGCTTCTGATTTCTGCTTCCATTTAGGACAGCTTCAGAACTTGAGTTTTCTGGATCTTTAGAACATTCACAGCTTTTGATTTCTGCTTCCCTCGGATAGCTTCAGAGCTTTGAATTTCTACCAACATCACTTCATGCTAGATTTGTATCAGAACATTGTTGAATGTACCAGAGCATCATCAGAGCATCTCTACATCCTGAAATGTTACAGAACAAAAACTAAACGACAAAAGTCAGCATGAACGAGTCAGAACATAAAATGTATATTAGAACACATGATATGTATCAGAGCCATATAGGTTAAAATAATGTATCAGAGCAAATAGAATTTTGTCAAAACAAATAGACAAATATTAATCAACTTCTATTATCAGTGCTTCTGATTCATTTTTCTTTCTTGCTTCTGATATCTGAAGCTTGACAGCACTCAGCTTGCTTCAGTTTCCATGAGCTTATTCTTTTTACAGAATAACACTTCTTATGGTTTTGCTTCTTGTGTTTGCTTCTTGTCTTCACTTCTTTATACCTGCAAAACACTTAAACCATATAGAACTTGCAGTTCTTGTTAGTAAATGTGTGGGAGCTTTACCCAGCAGCTGATAGATTAATCAAATCATTTATCATTTATCTTCTCCCCCTTTTTGTCATAACATCAAAAAGAATATTTCAAAAGATTCAGATGTATAAAACGACAAATAAAATTACTGGAATGTGAAAACAAAGAAACTTTTCATTGATAATCAAAAAGAAAAGTTACAAAAGGTGAATGCAGGAAAACAGATGCAACAAGAAAAGAGAACTACTAAGACCAAAGGACTAAGATCCTAGCCTACGCAAAATCCGCGCCAGAACATCATGAATCCCGTCGGTGCTTGTAGTTTACCTTGCCATGAAGGAGCGAAACTCAGCATTGGCTACTTCTTGCGCGTCCAATCGAGAAGCCAGCATAGCTTGATTCTGATGAAGAGCTTCCAAGGTCTCCAACAGAGCTGAGGTTTCACCAGAAGAAGAGGCACCTGAATTTCTGCCAAAAGGGACAGCAATCTCAGCAGGGTGATCTTTTGGGAGATCGTCAGCTTGTGCATCTTCCATTTCCTCATCTGAGTCTGACTCAGAAGTAGCCTTAGCATATTCTGGTTTAGGCAGCTCAGAAGTTCCAACTTCCAACGCTTGAAGAATAGCTGCTAGGTTTGTTGGAGGAGTAGGACCCGCAACTTCAGCAGGATAGACCACTACTGGAAAGACCATGTGAGGTGCTTTTTCAGAAGGGTTCATTCTGAACCAGTTAAACAGCCACTGAAAATCTCCAGTCAGCACAGGAAACCATGGTTTCCACACCACGATGTCTCTGCAGAGATTTTCTTCTTCCAACTCTTCTGCAGGTATCTTCTTCTCAAGAACACTTCTGTTCCTGATGAGATGGTGATAGCTGCTTTCACCAACTTCCAACCGAAGACCATGAGTACCAGGAGCTTCAGACATGATCCTTCTCTGAGTGTCTGTAGCCCTAACCAGAAAATCCTGACGAAAGGTATCCCAAAGGTTGTTTGTAGCATACTCATCCAGATGGTTAAGGTGAGCAGCACCCAGAATCTCCAACCAGCCATTTACATCAGAATGTAAAAGCTCAGAAGTGATTGAGTGGTAGGGGTTGGAGGGTTGACAGTGAACCTGGAGTCGGGAAAAACAATACTATAGGGATTAGGTGTTCTGGTGGGAAAAGGGTGTGAGAGAGGTGAAGAAATATCTGATGGATGGGTTGAGGGAGAGGAAAGGTTAGATGAGGAGGAAGTTGAGTCTTGAAGGTAAAAAGATGAGGAAGACGATGGAGATGATGGAGGGCTTTCACCAGGGGGTTGAAACACACGTCTAGAATAGTTTCCAGATAACTTTGCTTCGATTGAATTCACCTTGAGAGGGTCATAGGTGATCTTTATCTTTTTGGGTTTGGTTTCTGGTTCAGCAGTTGCCTTTCTCTTTTGTTTCCGATCATTATCTTGATTCCCAGAGCTTGACGATGGATTCATGATGAAGTTGCAGATATTGGAAACTGCTAGGGTTTATGATATGAATGCAGAGAGAGAGAACGAAAAAGAAACTGAATGCAAAGTGAGAGAAATATAAGAGGGAAAAGAACCGTTTGAAGAATATAAAAAGAAAACTGAAAGAGAGTAAATGATGAAAAGCATTTAATGTTACGTGACGTGAGGAGAGATAATAATGACAAAAGACGTGATTTGCACAGTTACCTAAGTAGACGTCCCCTCAACTGCACGCACGCTCGTCCAGGAATAGTGAACACGTGTTTACCATCTGGATAGCCAGTTACAGCTGTTTTGCTTTTAAAGAGATTCTGAATCAACTTAGACAATAAAACGTTAGTAATAACTGAATCACAATTTCTAATTGATTTCAATCAGAACTTCTTATAAAAGAAATTCCATTTCAGAATATACTCATACATAAGAACTTCTCATCTTCTCATTCTGGACTTGTTTCTGAAGACCCATTTTGTACTGACTATATTGAATTCATCTGGTCTAGGAACAAGATCCCAAACATCATTCCTTGTAAACTGATTCATTTCTTCTTGCATAGCAATTATCCAGTCTGGATCTTCTAGAGCATGATCAACAGAAGTTGGCTCGATCAAAGATACAAGACCTAATTGACAGTCTGCATTGTTCTTAAGGAATGCTCTTGTTCTGATTGGATCATCCTTCTTTCCAAGAATGACATCTTCTGAATGACCAGAAGTGAGTCTGGATGATCTTCTGACAGATGGTTCTTCAGAAATGCTTAGATTGTCCAGAGAAGCTGATACTTGATCTTCAGATTCTTTGCTTCTGAGAAGCTCTGCTTCTGATGCGTTGCTTCTTGGCTCAACAACTTCTGATATGTCAATATCACAATCTGCAAAATCATCAAACTGCTTTGGTTTTTCAGAACCAAGCTTATCATCAAACCTGATATTGATTGATTCTTCCACAATCAATGTTTCAGTATTGTATACTCTGTAGCCTTTTGAGCGTTCAGAATATCCAAGAAGGAAACATTTTTGAGCTTTGGAATCAAACTTACCAAGATGATCTTTAGTGTTCAGAATAAAGCATACACATCCAAAAGGATGGAAATATGAAATGTTGGGCTTTTTATTCTTCCACAATTCATAAGGAGTCTTATTTAGAATAGGTCTGATAGAGATTCT
This sequence comes from Vicia villosa, assembly GCF_029867415.1. Classification (NCBI taxonomy): domain Eukaryota; kingdom Viridiplantae; phylum Streptophyta; class Magnoliopsida; order Fabales; family Fabaceae; genus Vicia; species Vicia villosa. The sequence goes on along the minus strand of NC_081186.1, from coordinate 65,788,131 downwards.
ATTCTGAATATAGCATGCAGTGTTTATTGCTTCTGCCCAGAAATGCTTAGCCATACTGGTTTCATTGATCATGGTTCTGGCCATTTCTTGCAGAGTCCTATTCTTTCGTTCTACAACTCCATTTTGCTGTGGAGTTCTAGGACAAGAGAAATCATGGGCAATACCATTTTCTTTGAAGAATTCTTCAAAGGATCTGTTCTCAAATTCACCACCATGATCACTTCTAACCTTTATGATTTTACACTCTTTTTCAAATTGAATCTGAATGCAGAAATCAAAGAACACTGAATGAGTCTCATCCTTGTGTTTCAATAATTTTACCCACGTCCAGCGACTATAATCATCTACGATGACTAATCCATATTTCTTCCCTCTGACAGATGCTGTTTTGACTGGGCCAAACAGATCAATGTGCAGGAGTTCTAATGGCCTTGAGGTAGAAACAACATTCTTGGACTTGAATGCAGGTTTGGAGAACTTGCCCTTCTGACATGCTTCACAAAGAGCATCTGATTTGAATTTCAGATTAGGGAGTCCTCTGACAAGATCCAGTTTGTTAATCTGAGAAATCTTTCTCAAACTAGCATGACCTAATCTTCTGTGCCAGACCCACTGCTCTTCAGAAACAGACATAAGACAAGTCACCTTCTGACTCATAAGATCTTGCAGATCTGTCTTATAAATGTTATTCTTCCTCTTGCCTGTAAATAGGATTGAGCCATCCTTCTGATTTACAGCCTTGCAAGACTTTTGATTAAAGATTATATCATAACCATTGTCACTCAATTGACTGATAGATAAGAGGTTATGTGTTAATCCTTCTACAAGAAGTACATTAGAAATGGAAGGAGAGTTACCAGACTTTATAGTTCCAGAGCCAATTATCTTGCCCTTCTGATCTCCTCCAAACTTGACTTCTCCTCCAGACTTAAGCACCAGGTCTTGGAACATAGACCTTCTTCCTGTCATGTGTCGTGAGCATCCAGAGTCCAGGTACCACGACATGTTGTGCTTTGTCCTTTTTGCAGCCAAGGATATCTACAATAGGAATAATCTTATCCTTAGGTACCCACATTTTCTTGGGTCCTTTCTTGTTAGATTTTCTCAAGTTCTGATTGAACTTGGGTTTGACATTGTAAGCAATAGGAGGAACAGCATGATAATTTTTAATGTGAGTTTCATGATATTTCCTAGGTTGTGTCACATGCTTTTTGGTGTGTGTTATGTAAAAACTTTGAGCATGTGAAGTGTGCCTAATATCATGGGAGTGGCCATACTTGAACTGATCATACAATGGCTTGTATGTGAATTTCATTTCATCAACAGGTTCAAGTTTGTATGGGGTTTCACCCTCAAAACCAATGCCAACTCTTTTGTTTCCAGACACAGCATATATCATAGAAGCTAGCTGACTTCTGCCAATACTTCTAGATAAGAACTTCCTGAAACTTAAATCATATTCTTTCAGAATATGGTTTAGACTAGGAGTGGATGTTTCTGAATCAGAAGGAGATCCAACATTATTGGATAATTTTAAAAGTTTTTATTTTAATTCAGAATTCTCCAACTCAAGCTTCTTTGTTTCAAATTCAAATAGCTTTTTCAGCTTTTTGTATTTGAGACTAATCTGAGACTTGAATTCCAGAAGTTCAGTTAACCCGGAAACTAACTCATCTCTAGTAAGTTCAGAAAATACCTCTTCAGAATCTGATTCTGATGTAGATTCTGATCCGTCATCTTCTGTCGCCATCAGTGCACAGTTAGCCTGCTCATCTTCAGAGTCTGAATCATCTTCTGATTCATCCCAGGTTGCCATAAGACCTTTCTTCTTATGAAACTTCTTCTTGAGATTTTCCTTCTGAAGTTTTGGACATTCATTCTTGAAGTGTCCTGGCTCATTGCATTCATAGCACATGACCTTCTTCTTGTCAAATCTTCTGTCATCAGAAGATTCTCCACGTTCAAATTTCTTTGAACTTCTGACGCCTCTGAACTTCCTTTGCTTGTTCTTCCAGAGTTGGTTTAGCCTTCTGGAGATCAAGGACAGTTCATCTTCTACTTCAGATTCTGATTCTTCAGGATCTTCTTCTCTAGCCTGAAAAGCGTTAGTGCATTTCTTGATATTGGATTTTAATGCAATAGACTTACCTTTCTTTCGAGGCTCATTTGCATCCAGCTCTATTTCATGACTTCTCAAGGCACTGATAAGCTCTTCCAGAGAAACTTCATTCAGATTCTTTGCAATCTTGAATGCAGTTACCATAGGACCCCATCTTCTGGGTAAGCTTCTGATGATCTTCTTTACATGATCAGCCTTGGTGTATCCCTTGTCAAGAACTCTCAATCCAGCAGTAAGAGTTTGAAATCTTGAAAACATCTTTTCAATGTCTTCATCATCCTCCATCTTGAAGGCTTCATACTTTTGGATTAAAGCGAGAGCTTTAGTCTCCTTGACTTGAGCATTTCCTTCATGAGTCATTTTCAAGGACTCATATATGTCATAGGCCGTTTCCCTGTTTGATATTTTCTCATACTCAGCATGAGAGATAGCATTCAGCAAAACAGTTCTGCATTTATGATGATTCCTAAAAAGCTTCTTCTGATCATCACTCATTTCTTGCCTTGTCAGCTTTACGCCACTGGCATTTACTGGATGTTTGTAACCATCCATCAGAAGATCCCATAGATCACCATCTAGACCCAGAAAGTAACTTTCCAGTTTATCTTTCCAGTATTCAAAGTTTTCACCATCAAATACCGGCGGTCTAGTATAACCATTGTTACCGTTGTGTTGCTCAGCAGAGCCAGATGTAGATGTAGACTTTGCAGTTTCATCAGCCATCTTTTACTGAAGCGTTTTTCTCTTCCTGAATCTTTTCTAAACACGGTTAAGTGCTTGCACCTTAGAACCGGCGCTCTGATACCAATTGAAGGGTAGAAAAACACTTAGAAAGGGGGGGTTTGAATAAGTGTAGCTTTAAAAACTTGACAGATAAAAATAAATTGCACAGTTATTTTTATCCTGGTTCGTTGTTAACTAAACTACTCCAGTCCACCCCCGCAGAGATGATTTACCTCAACTGAGGATTTAATCCACTAATCGCACGGATTACAATGGTTTTCCACTTAGTCAGCAACTAAGTCTTCCAGAGTCTTCTGATCACACACTGATCACTCCAGGAACAACTGCTTAGACACCCTCTAAGACTTTCTAGAGTATACTGATCTACACGATCACTCTAGTTACAACCTGCTTAGATAACCTCTAAGACTTCCTAGAGTATTCTGATCCACACGATCACTCTAGTTCCTTACAACTTAATGTAATCAATTCTAAGAGTATTACAAATGCTTCTTAAAAGCTATAATCACAAACTGTGATATTTCTCTTAACGTTTAAACTTAATCTCACTAATATATTACAACAGCAATGTAGTGAGCTTTGATGAAGATGAAGATTCTGAGCTTTTGGTTTAACAGCGTTTCAGCAAGTCTTTTTGAATAATCTTGTTCAGAGTCGTTAACCTTGCTTCTCATCAGAACTTCATATTTATAGGCGTTGAGAAGATGACCGTTGAGTGCATTTAATGCTTTGCGTGTTCCGTACAGCATCACATTTAATGTTATACGCTTTTGTCAACTACCTCGAGCCTTGTTCACGCTGTGTCTACTGACGTTGCCTTTAATAGCTTTTAACGTTCCTTTTGTCAGTCAGCGTAGCCTGCCACTTGTACTTCCTTCTGATCTGATGTTTGTGAATACAACGTTTGAATATCATCAGAGTCAAACAGCTTGGTGCATAGCATCTTCTGATCTTCTGACCTGAAGTGCTTCTGAGCGTGATACCATCAGAACTTCAGTGCTTCTGATCTCATGTTCTTCTGATGCTTCCATAGACCCATGTTCTGATTCTGCTTTGACCATCTTCTGATGTCTTGCCAGACCATGTTCTGATGTTGCATGCTGAACCCTTTGAGACAAAGCTTCTGAGCGCTGAATTATGCATACTCTTTATATATTTCCTGAAAAGTAAATTGCATTGGATTAGAGTACCATATTATCTTAAGCAAAATTCATATTATTGTTATCATCAAAACTAAGATAATTGATCAGAACAAATCTTGTTCTAACAGAATCCTGGATGTAGCTCCTATATCCTTCTTATCAAACTCTTTATTTAGTCTAGCCTTCACCCTCATTACATCTTCGACATTGTTGCTTGCTATGAGAATATCATCCACATAAAGCAACAAAATAACAAATGAATTACCAGGTCGAAATTGGAAGTAAACACAGTGGCCGAACTTACTTCCAACAAAACTTATGCGTGCCATGAACTTGTTGAATCTCCTATTCCACTGTCGAGGAGATTTTTTCAGTCCATATAAAGATCTTTTTAGCTTGCACACATAATCTTCCTTACCCTTTTTGACATACCCTTCAGGTTGACTCATCAGGATTGTTTCATCTAGATCACCATACAAAACGCAGTCTTCACATCCATTTGTTCCAGTTCAAGATCGAACTGTGCTACTATGGCAAGCAACATTCGAATGGACCTATGCTGTGAAAATACATCATTGAAGTCGACACCTTTCTAAGTGAAACCCCTTACTTAAATTTTAAAATCCATTTACAACTGACTAACCTTTCCCTAACAGATTTTTTGATCAGTTCCCAAGTGTGATTATCATGAAGAGATTTCATCTCATCATTCATGGCCTTCAGTCATTCGTTCTTATTTCGACTCCTTATAATTTCCTTATAGTCCCTAGGTTCTTCGTCAAGAACCTCCCTTGTAGAGATTAAGGCATAAGCTATAAGATCTTCATACACAAGTCTCTGAGTTGGCTTGATGACTCTTCTCAACCTATCTCTTGACAATGGGTAGTCATCGATAGTTTCCTCAACTTCCTCAGCATCCTCTGCTTCTTCTTAGACTTCCTCTGGATATGCAATTCAACATCAACATGCTCTACCTCAACAGGAAAATCTACCTGTTCCAGCTCTTCGTTAGATATTTCTGTACTTCGACCAACATCATCAGGTTTTTTAAAAGCCAGTTCACCTTCATTCAAAACTACATCTCGACTAGTAATACTCTTCTTGTGACCTGGCTCTAGGCACCATAACCTATAATTTTTTACTCCTTTAGGGATCCCATAAACACGCATTTCAGAGCTCTAGGTTTGACCTTGTCTTGCCTAATGTGAGCATAGGCTACACAACCAAATACTCTCAGTTTGTCGAGATATGATGGATGTCCCGACCAAACTTCTTTACGTGTCTTCATATCTAACACAGTCAAAGGAAATTGTTTTATCATATATGTTGTTGTTGAAACAGCCTCATCCCAAAACACCTTCTTGAACCCATTACTAGTCAACATACATCTGACTCTCTCCAAAATAGTTCGATTAAACCTTTCAGTGAAACCATTTTGATGTGGAGTATCTGCAGTAGCTTTGTGCCTTGCAATACCAGAGGCAACACAAAAACTGTCGAACGCCTCATTGCAAAATTCAAGGCCATTATTGGTTCTTAACCTCTTGACCTTTCTGCCAGTTTGATTTTCGACCAGAGTCTTCCAACTTTTTAAATTCTCAAAAGTTTCATCCTTAGTGTTCTGGATGAATACCCATACTTTTCTAGAATAATCATCTACCATGGATAGAAAATACCTTGCACCTGAATGTGATGGACACCTTGCAGGCCCCCAGAGATCAGCATGGATGATATCAAGGGATCCATGCGTTCTTTGTTTGCCTTTGTTGAACTTCATTATGCAAGATTTTCCAAGTACACATGGTTCACAAGACTTCAGCTTTTTGCCTTTGTCTCCACCAAGCAGATTTTGTTTTCCAAATTCGACCAGACCCTTTTCACTGACATGGCCCACTCTCGTGTGCCAGATTTCTATCTTCGACAAAAGATTCGTGGATGCAACATTTGTCGAACCACTTACAACTTCAACCTCAAGGGTATACAAGACTTGCTTCTTTACGCCTCTCAAGACTTCCTTCGACCCTTTCATAACTCTTAGGATACTTTTCTCTCCTTGGAAAACATATCCTTTCTTGTCAAATTCACCAAGAGGAATCAAATTTTCTTCAAATCAAGAACATACCTGACTTCAGTCAACAACCTTATTGATTCATCATGGAGCTTGAATCTCGCAGATCCAACACCTGCAATCTTTCAAGCTTTGTTGTTTCCCAGCAATACGAATCCACCGTCTTGATCACATACTTCCTAGAACAAGTCTTTTTTTGGAGTCATGTGCCAAGTGCAACCTGAATCCATAATCCACTCCTTTCTAGAGACACTACTCAAAACCACAAGAACATCAGATGATTCGGAATCATATTTGAAAATGGTTGCATTGCTATTATCCTTACCTCCATGATCTTTCAGGTGTTCAGGACACATCTTTCTTGTGTGATCCTCATTCTTACAATGATAGCATCGAACACCAAATGCTTCGCCACTGTAAGACTTATGCTGACTTTATCCCATCTTCTTGTCAAACTTACCATCCTTTTGCAAAAATTTTCCCTTAACGGTCAAACCTTCACCAACATTCGAAGGTTCATGCTCCTTTTATTTGTTCTAGTCATTAGAATACATCGATGATTGAACTTCTTCAAAGGCCAGGGACTTCCTTCCATACAAGAAAGTTTCTTTGAAGTAAGCATGTGTTCGAGGCAAAGCGCACAATAATAACATCGCTTCATCTTCATCATCGATCTTCACATCAATATTTTCAAGATCAAGAATTAGCTTGTTGAACATATCCAGCTGCTCAGCCAACACTTTATCTTCAGTCATCTTAAAGGAATACAAAGCTTGCTTCAAGTATAGTCGATTCACACCCGATTTAGTCATGTACAAAGTTTTAAGTTTTATCCATAACCTTGATGATATCGTCTCCTTTGATACATGTCAAAGAACCTTATCAAAAAGGCTCAACAAAATAGCGTTATGGGCTTTCTCTATCGTGGAATTCTTTTCTCTTTCCGTTAACGCAGCGTCCAAAGCCTCTGCTCCTTTCAACACTTCCAAACAACCCTGCTGAACTAGTAGAGCTTTCATCTTGAAGCGCCACAGGCCAAAATTGTTCACTCCGGTGAAATTTTCAATCTCATACTTTGTTGAAGGCATCTTCTCCATACTCACTGCACCAGATTGTTGTGAAAACAATGCCAAGAACAAAGTATAATAGGGAACACAATAGGAAAAAAGAAGAACAACAAAGAATTGGTTATTACTGTTATTCTTTACTTTCTCTTTGAAACAAGATTACAAGTGTTACAAGAATAACAAATAACCCTCTCACTCTAAATTAGGATTTGCCTTATGCAATGATGAGAGACTAGTATGCTATTTTTAATAAACCTAACATGCTAAACTAATGATTTTTTTCACCAATACCCATTACAAGCCAACTTAGGGTACAAGTTAACTTAAACAATTGGACATAACAAGTCTAATTTGAAATACTAACAACCCTAGCATTTTGAATAATACGTGTTAGAAAATATTCGACTACAACACACACTACTATGACAACATCATCCAAACAAGCTTCAACCTCATGCATATATACTGACGAATCAGAAGCTACTCTTTGACCCACTAGAGTCGGATCCAATTCTCACATGATTAATTGATAGTGTAGAATTTTTCTTGTCTTAGTGCATCTCAATTAAATTCTTAATAGTATGTAGGAATGAGTATTGGTCTGATTGTCCCACAAGACCTTCCGTCTACCCTATTTTAAGTTAAGGCCTGATTAAACATTTGTTTAAGTAGAGAAGATTTATGTTTTTCTAAAACATATTAAACTAAATATCAGGTCTAAGAGTGATGTATATATGAGCATGTGCATCCCATTTAAGCATATCCTACAAAAGCTTACAAAAATATGGGGTGTGACATACATAGTAAAGGGCACAGGCCGGAAATATTGGCTCATCCTGCCAAAAAGCATTTGCACTCCTAAAATCTAAAAGTGACAACAATTTATGTTTGTCGAAGCCCAAAAAATGGGGTAAGGGAGTATTAGAGGATGCAACATAAAACCTTGTGCCGCCCTGTCAAAAAATGGGAAAAAATGGGTATGTTTAGCGTGTCGGATCCATTTTTCCGCCTTTAGTTAGGTCGCACTCTCTAAATAAACCTTTTAGGTCTACGAGACTCGCCTATTAAAATAAATATAAGAAATATTTGTATATTTATATTATTATTATACTGTATTTTTTATTTTTAATTAGTTTATAAATTTGTTAACTTTTTTTAATAATGTATACTTATTAACCTAAGATAAATTTATTTGCATATTTAAATTTATTATTGATCCAATTACGAACCTAGTGAATCTTAATAAAATACATGATCTTTTGATGAAATAGTAGGCTCTAATAGCTAGTCGTTCATGGATGTTTTGGCTAACATCGTGGAATGGTACCTCCAGACACTTTAACGCTCTATTCAAAGATTGAGTAAGGCGAGGGAGAGTATTTTAGGTTTTATAATGTGTGTGCAGACCTTGATTATGGTGTTCATTCTCCTTATATAGGTGGATTTTGCGGTTTTTCGGGATCAAAACCTTCCCTGCATAACAATTGTCATAGTATTACTTATTATGGCATCTAGAGGTCCTCATTCAACCACGTACTTTGATTAGGCATAGACTTAGGGAGGAACTTAAGATGCTCCTAAGATCTGGTACCCCCCATTTTTCTGGCATGTTTTCCTTGAAATACCTTAATTCAATCGTTCACTGGGATCGATGGTTAAATTGAATCACCTTAAATACTACTCCCTCCGTCCCATAATGAGTGATCCAGCACACCATTTCATACAGATTAAGAAAACTGTAAAAAAGTAAGAGAGATAATATTGTTTTTACTATAATACCCTTATTATGTATTGGAAATGGTGAACTTTTTAATAATTAGAGGGTAGAATTGGAAAAAGTGTATTGGAAATTGAAATGGATCACTTATTTTGGGACATCATTTTATTCCAAATGGGTCACTCATTATGGGACGGAGGGAGTAGTCAATACTTTACTAGGCCGATGTAATCTTCGTAGTCGGTCCAAGTAGGATAAATTAATATAAACAAGACTTGAAATATAACATTAAATATAGGTTGATTTCGTAGAAGTTTGTGTTTAAATATTAAAATAAAGCTTAATCTCATTGATTTAGTACATCATTAGTCTATTTTAACATATTTCTAAAAACTTATTTAAGTAAGTTGTTATGAAATATATTTAAGGAGGCTAACAAGTCGAATCATAGTTGCGAAAAAGATCAACCTAAGACTTAAAATTAAGGCTATGATGTACCACGAGACATACTTAGGCCTTGAAGCTTTTGATAGGACAAACTTAGGCCTTTCAAAGCATAGTCCGACCTCGTTTATTCTCACCTCTAATCACGTGTAATACCCTCTCACTAGTTTACCAGTTAAGGAATGATAATCTATCGATACTAGCTAGCCAATAAGATGAAAGAATGAATAAGGGACAATAGACTAAATGAATAAGTATGTTATTTGATTACAAATGTATTATAAAATACATATTACATAAAATTTTATTCATCAAATAATTCATATTTGATTATAAACTTAGTTAATTGATATTGACTCTCATCAAATCAATCTAATTAAGATATTGACTCTTATCATTTCTAACTTTTACTTCATTATATTGTTATATATATGTAATGTTTGTATACAAATTGTTGACAACACAAAATCAACATTTAATTTCAACAATAGAGATAAGTATTCAACAATAGAATTATAAATTGACATACATTGTGAATTTTTATGATGAAACAGATACAATTATTGAATGTCTTAACAACACATAGAAAATAGGAGAAAGCAAAAATAACATAGAGATAATCTAAGGGGAAAAAAGGGTCGTAAAAAACATAGAAAGAGAATGAGAGTGGTATTGTGGGAAGAGACAAATCGGGTGATTTGAGAGTATAGGGACTTGTTCTCATCCCTAATGAGATGAGAGAAGATAGATTGTGTGATTTGTGTAAGTTTTATATTTTAAAAAATAATAATAATTTATTGGTCTTGTGTTTTTTACCCAAATAGTGTTTTTATGTTAATGTTTTTTTACAAAAACAAACTTCTTTTTTAAATTTTAAATCATCCAACGGCCAAGCTTGGAAGCTTGTTTGACCAAGTCGACCTGAAAAAACCCAACCCATGAAAATATAGGTTCATTAGGCCAACCTCAAAAACATGAACTCTTTTTTCATATTTTCCACAACCCGATCCATGCTAAGATATAGGCCTAGTGGACTAGCCCGATTGATTGGGCCTTTCTGGATAGTTCCAAGAATACATGATAAAATGCATTCATTGAAGTAGAGATATACTTGAGAATTTGTGAGACTGCCTAAGAAACAAAGGATTATTGAATTCATATGGATCTTAAAGATCAAGGAAGGTATTTTGGGGGTTGAATAACTAAGATTTAAAACTAGGCATGTAACAAATGGATTTACTCAAGTAGAGGGAATTGATTACAGTCAAATATTTTCACATCTAGTAAAATACTATTGGTAAAATACATTTTTTAGTCCCTATTATTTACCTTAGGGTTCATTTTGGTCCCTCGACTTTTAAAAAGACCAGTTTGATCCTTTATCGCTTCAAAAAGAGCCACGTTAGTCCATTTTGTTAGGTCCGTTAATCAAAGTCAAAAAAGGAACCATTTTGCATACACATGGCACTAAGGTGGATTAAAAAATAATTAAATAAACAAAAAGAAGTAAAAAATGAAAACTTTTTATTCCAAATTTCTATCACCATGCACAAACCAAATTTTGCTTCTTTTGGTCAATACGACGTTTTCTACTACATTGATGCAAGTGAAAAACAAGACATTATTTGTTGGGGCTTAAAATAGAACTTCATCACAACCTCTTATGTATTCCTTTGGTATTGAAGGTTTTCATTTTGGCATAATACCCGAGTGTCAAAATACTCGAAATTGACATAGAGTCGCCACCGAAGTTTTTATTTGAAGGGAAACATCGATAAAACCCTTAAAGAGGATGATAAGATGATTCTCGCAACCAAATATGGGTTTGAGCGTCGGTTATACGGAGGTAAGGTGTTAGGCCCAAGCATCTGTTGTACTTAACAGGAACCTCCCAATAGACTAAGGTTAAAGTGTTTGTTAATGGAATATTTGCATGGTTTATTTGTTAAAAGATATTTATAAAAGGGAGATATTTACAAAAGAAAGGGGGGAAAGTTAATTTTTTAATTAGTGTGTGTCACACCCTAATTTTTAACCCTAAGATCCCTCATCATCTTATATTCACTCAATACATTAAGATCACAATTTTGGCTTGCCTCTCAACCTTAACTCTCTCTCCCTTCTTTAAGGATTGCCTTTGAAAGATCGCTAAGCTCCAGTTTTTGTATCTTGTGCATGCATATTTTATGTTTTACTAATGCCTAACCAAAATAAAAAAATGTTTTGTTTCTCTTTATATTTGTACATTGTAGGCGTGGATCTAAGTACACTCACCTCATATCCTAAACTAGGGTTTTGACGATCAATCCTCAATCAACTGGTCATTCATTGAACCTCCATGGCTTAAACTATTAAGAAATGTTTCTATCATTAAAGTTTTAGGTCTTGAGAATATCTTAGCTTCATTAGATCAAGTTCATCTCAAGATTTTCTGGTAGGATTCATCAAGGAATTCCATAGGTTCATGTGTTTATTTCCATACCTTCATCAACAAGTTTCATCAAACTATGTGCATCTTCATCAAGTGTGCTGCAATAAAACATCATTTCAAGTTATTATATGCTTCCTTATGCCTTAGATTGCAAGCAAAGTTCAAAGGATTCGAAGATGATTCAAGTGGTTTTAACTTAATTTGGCAAGTTGTAGATTCCATGATCACAAGTGCATAACTCGCTCAATTTTCAACATTTTTTTAGTGCATATTTATTCAATTTTCTCTCCTTGATATCCTCAAAAACTTCTATTTACAATTTAAGAGATAATTTTGCTTTAAAAGTCATCAAAGATGTGGAAACATTATAGATCATTTAAAAGATTCGAGTAATTCTCCCAAGATCATAACTTGCTCAATTTTAAACATTTTTTAGTGCTTCTTTTTGCTATGGACTCTTCTTGATGTTATCTACAATTTCTCTTAAATTATAAAAGACTATTTTTTCTTGGAAGGGCATGTAATTCATTAAATTATTACATGTTAAGTTTAGGCATTTTGGACTTAGAAATTTTTCTAAGTGTTGGAGTAGTTTTTTTTTGCCATTTACAAAGTCCCATATGAAAATTCTAGTAACTCACACGCGATGTCGTACTGGATGTTATGACATCCACAATCACACAGAATAATACTTTAACGCAGAGCAACATAAAAACAGTAAAGAACACATCAAATTGTTCACCCAGTTCGGTATACAACAATACCTACTCTAGGGGCTACCAAGCCAGGGAGGGAATCCAATATAAGTAGTATTAATTCAGAGCTAAACTCCCCCATTTACAACTCCTCACTTAAGACATTCCCAATGCAATTCCAATCTAATCCTAGACCTGAGTATCTCCACTCACTCCCCCTCAATCACAATAGTGATTACAAACAGACATAAATCAAAATAGAGAGAATACACACTTCAAAACACACCTTGATCTGCTTAAAAGCTTCAATCAAGAGACACACACTCGTGCTTAAAAGCTTAGAGTGACAAAGTACAAAAACAACCTATTCCAATACAATCATCAAAAGACAATTGCTTGGAGTACAAGATGTAACACCCCACTTTCCCATATCGTAAATAAACAAGTTATAAACACATAAATAATCAGAGTAATACGAGTAGGATGTCACATCTTCTAAAATCAATTCATTAAAACATCATTTTAAGTTTATTATTCTCCATTAAAATGGAATATTCAATACTGCAGCGGAATTCAAACGACTTAATAATTCTCATGGCGCCACGACCTCAACAAATAAATCACACCCACTAACAGGTGGTCCAACAATAATGTCAAAATCAAGATACGTAACAATTCAACAATTAACTGAAAAGAAAATCAAAACACAGCGTGTCCCAACATCCCCGTGTTACGTATCAGAGCGACTCCTAAGACTCGATCAGGTAACACTCGAGAAATCCAAGCACTACTCTGGTACCTGGTTATCTGTACTCCCGAAGAAGCACAGACACAACAACAGAAGAGGGGTGAGAATTACATTCAATAAATATACGGTGAAATATCACATGTTTAAGGAGTAGTATCTACACCACACATAAACACAATCACAACAGATTCTCACACCATCAACCACACAACAGCATCATTACATGACATTTACAAACAGTCAGATGAATGAAAATGTAACTATCGACTCTACATGCATGTGGTACCAACAGAGCATAAGCCCTCAACAGATGCCATTATATTGGAGGCAATAACAAGGCATAAGCCTTCAACAATGCCAATACAGGCCAACAACAGAGCATAAGCCCTCAACGACATATGTATGCAATATGAACATCCAATCAACACAATTCAACAACACAAGGCTTCAGCCTTCAACTCATTGCCATTTAGGCTATCAACCAGCTCAACGACATGCAACTATAATTATATTATTCTTAGTCACATTCACGACAATCAACACAAATTTAACACAAATCTTAGGTCCAAAGCATAACTCTTACAGTCTCTCTATGTTTACCTAAGTCTTACAGTTTTAAGTAACTCAGAAAGGTATTCCTTTCACTAAAGGATCAGGAGAAAATCACAAAAATGGAAAATTCTGCACACTAGCGTAACCATACGCGTACAGCTATCCCATACGCGTATGCCCCTTTCCCCATACGCGCCCATACGCGTATCACCAGGACCAGTTTTGCACTAAAAATTCTCCCATACGCGTATCACTCTTCCATACGCGTATAGCCTCTCTTTCATACGCGTACCATACGCTTTTCACCAGAAATTGTGTTGTATTGGGACAGGGCTGCGTATCATACGCGTATAGCCCTCTGGGTATGTCCCCCATACGCGTATGGCCCCAACCCATACGCGTATCATACGCAAATTGACAGAAAATTATCTGTCAAAGTCTGCACTCGCACCAGTTCGTCCTCACTCGTTTTCATCACTTCCAGTCTGCGATTTCAGGTCCAAAACATCATATTTTCACCTATTAACTCACTCCTCTAATCTAGATTCATTAACCTATTATACTACATCGATTTTAACATGATAATAACTCAATTCTTACTCATAAAATTGGACGGTTTTACACTCAGATTTAGTTCTTTGATGAACACAGCAACAATTCAACCCACAACCAAATCCACATCATAATTCATCAATCTAACACAGAATTTCGTCCACAATCATACCATACGTATCAGTCATGAAAACATCACACAAATCAAATCAATTCACACATCAAAAGAGAAATTAGGCATACAAATTGTGAAACCTAAAGAGGGAAAGGAACCCTCACTACCCTCTCATGTTGTAATCACCATTTAGAGAACCCATTCTCCCCCCTTACCTTCGGATTGAGCTTTGATCCTTCAACAATGGTGGAAGTCTCTTTTCTCTCTTGCCCTAGCCTCTTTCTCTGTTTCTACGTTCTTCAAATATTTTGCCAAAAGAAAACTATTCCTCCTAATTTTCTTTATTTTATTAATCCTTCACTAATTCTGAATTTGCTAATGGGCTTACTACACACCCTCCCAATTACTAACCACTAGTTGACCCAATTAACTAATTAATTAATTTACTACTTATAAATAATTACTAAACTAATATAATAATAATTAAAATATCAGTTTAAGCACCAAACACACCAAACAAATACATAATAAAATAAATATCGAAAATCGGGGTATTACAACTCTCCCCCACTTACGATATTTTCGTCCTCGAAAATCTTACCTCGTTCAAACAACTCGGGATAGGAGTCTCGCATCTTGCTCTCCATTTCCCACGTCATGCTCTCTCCGGTAGTCCCCGTCCATACCACTTTCACCAGCGGAATATCTTTACCTCTAAGGGACTTTATCTCGCGATCCGTGATCCGTATCGGCATCGTCTCTACTGTAAGATTCTCTCTTACTTGCACGTCATCCATAAGAATCACGTGAGATGGATCCGGAACATACTTCCGAAGCTGTGACACATGAAACACATCGTGCAGATTCGACAGGTTAGGCGGTAACGCCACCCTATAAGCAACAGTACCAACCCTCTCTGAAATCTGATAAGGGCCGATAAATCGTGGAGTCAGCTTCTTTGACTTCAGAGCACGACCAACACCAGTCACAGGCGTGACTCTTAGAAACACATGGTCACCTGATTCAAATTCTAACTCCTTCCTTCGTTTATCTTGATAACTTTTCTGTCTACTCTGTGAAGCCTTCATCTTTTCCCGAATCATTTTTACCTTCTCTGTGGTTTCTCGTACAATTTCCGGTCCAAGTACTACGCCTTCGCCAGATTCGTGCCAACATAGCGGAGTCCTACACCTCCGACCATACAACGCTTCAAAGGGTGCCATCCCGATACTAGAATGATGACTGTTATTATAAGTAAACTCGATCAATGGAAGATGAGCGCTCCACGAGCCTCCTTGCTCGAGAACACACGCTCTCAACAGATCCTCTAGAGACTGAATAGTCCTTTCAGTTTGACCATCCGTCTGAGGATGATACGCCGAACTCAACCTCAACTTAGAACCCAACCTTTCTTGCAAGCTCTTCCAAAAATCAGAAGTGAATCTCGGATCTCTATCCGACACAATGCACAAGGGAATACCATGCAACTTCACAATCACTCGGACATAGATCTCAGCTAACTTTGCCACCGGATACGTGATGCTAATAGGTATGAAATGAGCTGATTTGGTAAGCCTATCAACGATCACCCATATTGAATCGTGTCCACTTGCAGTATTAGGCAACCCTGTTACAAAATCCATCGAAATGCTATCCCACTTCCATTCTGGAATTTCTAACGGTTGCATCAACCCTGCAGGCTTCTGGTGTTCAATCTTCGATTTTTGACAAGTTAAACAAGCATAAACAAACCGCGCCACATCTTCTCTCATCCTCGGCCACCAAAATATCTTCTTCAAGTCTTGATACATTTTAGTAGCTCCAGGGTGAATACTCAAGTTACTCCGATGACCTTCTTCTAAAATCATCCTTTTCATATCATTATCATCCGGGATACAGATTCGATTCCGCAATCTCAACACTCCTTGTGCGTCCACCTTAAAATCACTCTTCTCGGATTTGCCACAACCAACTATAATGTCCACCATTTTCACATCCAATTTCTGAGCCTCTTTGATACTGTTCAGAAAGTCATTGTCAATTTTGAGCATTCCCAACTTAACACTCTGCGGTGTCACTTCACAAATTAAGCTCATATCTCGGAATTGTTCGATCAATTCCAATTCTTTAACCATCATAGCGGACATGTGCAAGGTCTTCCTGCTTAAGGCATCAGCCACAACATTCGCCTTACCGGGGTGATAATTCAACCCGAAATCATAATCTTTCAGCAGCTCTAACCATCTTCGCTGTCTCATGTTCAGCTCCTTCTGGTCAAACAGGTATTTCAAACTCTTATGGTCACTATAGACTTCAAATCTAGAACCATAGAGATGATGTCTCCAAATTTTTAGTACGAAAACAACAGCAGCGAGTTCCAAATCATGTGTAGGGTAGTTCCGTTCATGAATTCTCAGTTGCCTTGACGCATAAGCAATTACCTTACCATTCTGCATAAGTACACCACCTAAACCCATCAAAGAAGCGTCGCAATAAACTATGAAAGGTTCTCCTGGGTTTGGTAATGTCAAAACCGGGGCTGTCGTCAATCTCTCCTTCAATTCCACAAAACTTTCTTCACATTGTGCATCCCATATGAACACTTTACCCTTACACGTCAACTTAGTTAATGGAAGTGCCAACTTAGAAAATCCGTCAATAAACCGTCTATAGTAACCGGCCAAGCCCAAGAAGCTTCTGATCTCGGTAGCTGACTTTGGAGTCTCCCATTGTAACACAGCATCTACCTTAGATGGGTCTACAGCAATGCCACCACCAGATATGACATGTCCCAGAAAACTGACTTCTTTCAACCAAAATTCACATTTGGACAACTTCGCATACAACTTCCTTTCTTTCAACACTTGCAATACCGTCCTCAAATGATCTGAATGCTCTGACTCTGATTTAGAATATATTAAGATGTCGTCTATGAACACCACGACGAACTGATCTAAATACTCATGGAAGATACGGTTCATATATTCCATAAATACTCCTGGCGCGTTCGTAACTCCAAATGGCATCACCGAATATTCATAATGTCCATATCTTGTTCTGAACGCTGTCTTCTGTACATCTTCATCTTTGACCTTAATCTGATGGTAACCCGACCTCAGATCGATCTTGCTAAAAACACTGGCACCTACCAATTGGTCCATCAAATCATCTATTCTCGGTAGCGGGTATTTGTTCTTAATGGTTACTTTATTCAGCTGTCGATAATCTACGCAAAGTCTCATGCTTCCATCCTTTTTCTTCACTAACAGCACCGGAGCTCCCCACGGCGATACACTTGGTCTGACAAACTTCTTCTCCAGTAAGTCTTCTAATTGCTTCTTCAATTCTGTCAACTCAGATGCGGACATCCTGTACGGTGCCATAGAAACAGGTTTGGTACCAGGTACAAGATCAATTGTGAACTCAATTCCTCTTTCTGGCGGCACATCAGGAATCTCATCGGGAAAAACTTCAGGGAATTCTCTTACCACCGGTAATTCATCGATGATGTTCTGATTCTTGATTGACAATGTTGCCATCAACGAGAACATCTCTACTTCTTCCTTCAACAATTGTCGTACCTGCTTTGACGACACTAAGCCAGCTTCTTCTTCTTCGGCAGTTGAAAATCTCACAGTCTTGTTATAACAATTGATGTGAGCATAGTTATATTCTAACCAGTTCATTCCCAAAATTACGTCTAGCCCGGCCAACGGTAAACATACTAAATCAACAGCAAATTCCCTGTCGAAGATCGACAACGGACATTTCAAACAAACAAGAGATGTAGTCACAGATCCTTTAGCTGGAACCTCAACTACCATCTCGCCATTCATCGAAGATAGTACAAGACCCAACTTTTCAACACATGCAGCAGCAATAAAACAATGAGTAGCACCGGTATCAATAATAGTAATTAAAGGCATACTATTAATGAAGCAAGTACCTCTAATGAGTCTGTCCTCAGTGCTTGTCTGAGTACCAGCCAACGCGAACACCTTTCCACCAGTTTGTGCCTTCTTGGGTTTCTGACATTGACTTCCAATGTGTCCTTCTTCACCGCAATTAAAACAAACCACTTCTTTATGTCTGCATTCAGACATCATATGACCAGTCTTGCCACAACGGAAACACTTCTTAACGTCATCAGTGCAGTAAGTACTCTTATGACCAGCCTTCCCACACTTAAAACACACAATCGGAGCAGGAGCACCTCCCCCACTTGTTCTCTGGCCCGGGGCAGCTCTTTGTTTGCCCTTGCCAGCTGGAGTGTCATAAGGCTTGCCACGTTGCTGATTCTGCCTACCTCTTCTATCACTGACAATCTTATAGTGAGCAGCATTATCTTCCTCAAAGATTCTGCAGCTGTCTACCAAGTTAGGAAAAACGCGGATTTGTTGATATCCTATAGCCTTCTTGATCTCAGAGCGTAGCCCATTTTCAAACTTAACACATTTTGAAAACTCTGCGCCCTCTCCATCATAGTACGGATAAAATTTGGCCAATTCGGTGAACTTAGCAGCATAGTCAGTCACTGACATGTTCCCTTGTTTCAATTCATGGAACTCAATTTCCTTCTTACCACGGACGCTCTCCGAATAATACTTTCTCAGAAACTCCCTTCTGAACACATCCCAAGTGATCTCTTCACCTGTGGCTTCTAGTCTCTGACGTGTCGCTAGCCACCAGTCGTCAGCTTCGACCGCTAGCATATGTGTCCCATAACGAACTTTCTGTGCTTGAGTACAATCCATTACACGAAAGATCCTCTCGATCTCTTTCAACCACTCTAAGGCTCCATCAGGGTCATGCTTGCCTTTGAAGACCGGCGGGTTCTCCCTCTGGAAAGTAGCCAAACTGCGAGACCCAGCATCCTCACCAGCATTAGGATGATGTTCCAGAACTTGAGCCACAGCCTCCAAAGCAGCAGCAATCGCAGCATCGTTTCTCCCAGCCATTTCAACTAAACACTGCAACAGAAACATAGTTAAATGACAAGTTTTAACCATACTCGATTTGTTAGCGACTCAACTACTTGGTCGGACGGACCGAACCAGGCTCTGATACCAATTGTAACACCCCACTTTCCCATATCGTAAATAAACAAGTTATAAACACATAAATAATCAGAGTAATACGAGTAGGATGTCACATCTTCTAAAATCAATTCATTAAAACATCATTTTAAGTTTATTATTCTCCATTAAAATGGAATATTCAATACTGCAGCGGAATTCAAACGACTTAATAATTCTCATGGCGCCACGGCCTCAACAAATAAATCACACCCACTAACAGGTGGTCCAACAATAATGTCAAAATCAAGATACGTAACAATTCAACAATTAACTGAAAAGAAAACCAAAACACAGCGTGTCCCAACATCCCCGTGTTACGTATCAGAGCGACTCCTAAGACTCGATCAGGTAACACTCGAGAAATCCAAGCACTACTCTGGTACCTGGTTATCTGTACTCCCGAAGAAGCACAGACACAACAACAGAAGAGGGGTGAGAATTACATTTAATAAATATACGGTGAAATATCACATGTTTAAGGAGTAGTATCTACACCACACATAAACACAATCACAACAGATTCTCACACCATCAACCACACAACAGCATCATTACATGACATTTACAAACAGTCAGATGAATGAAAATGTAACTATCGACTCTACATGCATGTGGTACCAACAGAGCATAAGCCCTCAACAGATGCCATTATATTGGAGGCAATAACAAGGCATAAGCCTTCAACAATGCCAATACAGGCCAACAACAGAGCATAAGCCCTCAACGACATATGTATGCAATATGAACATCCAATCAACACAATTCAACAACACAAGGCTTCAGCCTTCAACTCATTGCCATTTAGGCTATCAACCAGCTCAACGACATGCAACTATAATTATATTATTCTTAGTCACATTCACGACAATCAACACAAATTTAACACAAATCTTAGGTCCAAAGCATAACTCTTACAGTCTCTCTATGTTTACCTAAGTCTTACAGTTTTAAGTAACTCAGAAAGGTATTCCTTTCACTCAAGGATCAGGAGAAAATCACAAAAATGGAAAATTCTGCACACTAGCGTAACCATACGCGTACAGCTATCCCATACGCGTATGCCCCTTTCCCCATACGCGCCCATACGCGTATCACCAGGACCAGTTTTGCACTAAAAATTCTCCCATACGCGTATCACTCTTCCATACGCGTATAGCCTCTCTTTCATACGCGTACCATACGCTTTTCACCAGAAATTGTGTTGTATTGGGACAGGGCTGCGTATCATACGCGTATAGCCCTCTGGGTATGTCCCCCATACGCGTATGGCCCCAACCCATACGCGTATCATACGCAAATTGACAGAAAATTATCTGTCAAAGTCTGCACTCGCACCAGTTCGTCCTCACTCGTTTTCATCACTTCCAGTCTGCGATTTCAGGTCCAAAACATCATATTTTCACCTATTAACTCACTCCTCTCATCTAGATTCATTAACCTATTATACTACATCGATTTTAACATGATAATAACTCAATTCTTACTCATAAAATTGGACGGTTTTACACTCAGATTTAGTTCTTTGATGAACACAGCAACAATTCAACCCACAACCAAATCCACATCATAATTCATCAATCTAACACAGAATTTCGTCCACAATCATACCATACGTATCAGTCATGAAAACATCACACAAATCAAATCAATTCACACATCAAAAGAGAAATTAGGCATACAAATTGTGAAACCTAAAGAGGGAAAGGAACCCTCACTACCCTCTCATGTTGTAATCACCATTTAGAGAACCCATTCTCCCCCCTTACCTTCGGATTGAGCTTTGATCCTTCAACAATGGTGGAAGTCTCTTTTCTCTCTTGCCCTAGCCTCTTTCTCTGTTTCTACGTTCTTCAAATATTTTGCCAAAAGAAAACTATTCCTCCTAATTTTCTTTATTTTATTAATCCTTCACTAATTCTGAATTTGCTAATGGGCTTACTACACACCCTCCCAATTACTAACCACTAGTTGACCCAATTAACTAATTAATTAATTTACTACTTATAAATAATTACTAAACTAATATAATAATAATTAAAATATCAGTTTAAGCACCAAACACACCAAACAAATACATAATAAAATAAATATCGAAAATCGGGGTGTTACACAAGAGACTAAACACGCAAAACTACGGTTCTTCACAATTAACAAATCTTTCTCTCTGCATTCCAAATTAGGATTGCAGTCTTCTTATATGCAGCTCTTGGAACCCGGGCTTTTTAAGAAACAAATTAGAGTTAACCTAATTCACACGTCACCAGGCTGTTATAGAATGTGCTATTAACGAAATCTTCTAGGAGAAATATTTAGCACACAATGAAATGTTTCCTAAATTGTAGATTGAGAGAAATTAAGAAACATAATAGTAAAACATAACAGCTCATGCTGACAAACATGGATGTCATGACATCAGTCATGACATTCACTGACAAAACCAGTATTAGCTTAAACATATGCAACCTGCATAACACCATATAAAGCATGTCATGACATTGGTCAAGACATTAAACACCCAGGTATACTTTACCACAAATGCAGCCAACATGAAAACATCAACAATCTCCCCCCCTTTGGCAAATATTTGGCTAAAACATCCTGTCACACCACATCAGAGAAACACTTGCAGTAGAAAACACACAACCATACAAAATAAGAGCTAATACATCAACCACAGTACAACATACTACCCAAACATTCACTACTACTACCAACAGCCTGCGTGCATAAACCACAACTACTTATACAGCAAACATCAAAGCACATAACTTGGCTATACTACCACTATAACCATACTATATGAGCAACTGTCAAGTATAACAGAAATAAACTGCTATATAACACACAAACAAATCAAATAGATCAACACAAAATAAGCATATCAGAATTGTTGATCACACACATTTGTTGTTCTAGGGTGACATTACTACTCCCCCTGTTTGGCCAGAAAAGTTGCCAAAGCAAACATACCCCTTCTCTCTCTCTTTTTTTAAAAGAGATCTATGATTCCTCATAGATGCAGACTCCTAACTTGCATCGCAAGTTTTCAAACTGTGTTGCATCAAGAGCTTTTGTGAATATGTCAGCTAGTTGAAGTTTAGTGGATACATGTTCCAAGTAGATCACTTTGTCTTCTACAAGTTCCCTAATAAAGTGATGTCTGATATCAATATGTTTGGTTCTGCTATGCTGAATTGGATTCTTGGAGATGTTGATAGCACTGAGATTGTCACAGTACAAAGTCATGACATTCTGTGTAACGTTGTATTCAGTCAGCATTTGTTTCATCCAAACCAGTTGAGAACAGCTACTACCAGCTGCTATGTATTATGCTTCAACAGTTGATAACGAGACACAATACTTCTTCTTGCTAAACCATGATATGATATTGTCTCCTAAGAAGAAACACCCTTCAGATGTGTTTTTTTCTATCATCAGCACTTCCAGCCCAGTCGGCATCACAATACCCAGTCAGGATAGGGTCACACCCGTGAGTGTATAATATGCTATAGTCAGAAGTTCCATTTACATATTTGAAGATTCTCTTGACTTGGTTTATGTGACTTACCTTGGGTTCTGCTAGATATCTAGCACATACTCCAACTGCAAATGCAATATCTGGTCTGCTGGAAGTCAGCATCACAATACCCAGTTAGGATAGAGTCACACCCGTGACTGTATAATATGCCATAGTCAGAAGTTCCATTTACATATTTGAAGATTCTCTTGACTTGGTTTATGTGACTTACCTTGGGTTCTGCTAGATATCTAGCACATACTCCAACTGCAAATGCAATATCTGGTCTGCTGGCTGTTAGATATAGAAGACTTCCAATCATGCTCCTGTACAAACTCTGGTCAACACCTGTGCCTCCTTCATCTTTAGATAACTTTAGGTGTGTTGGAGCAGGAGTTCTTTTGTGACTAGCATTATCCATTCCAAAATTTTTGACTATGTTCATGGCATATTTGCTTTGAGATAAAAATATGGAGTCTTCCATTTGCTTAATTTGTAGTCCAAGGGAGTATGCCAATTCTCCAACCATACTCATTTCAAACTCAGGCTGCATTTGAGTGACAAAGTGTTTTACCATTCCATCTGACATTCCACCAAACACTATGTCATCCACATATATCTGAGCAATCACGATCCTTCCATCTTCATTTTTTACAAAGAGAGTTTTGTCTATTCCTCTTTTCTTATATCCATTTGTGGTCATAAATTCAGTTAATCTCTCATACCAAGCTCTGGGAGCTTGTTTCAAACCATAGAGAGCCTTTCTTAGTTTGTAGACATGGTCATGAAGATTTGGATCAGCAAATCCTTTAGGATGTTCCACATATACTCCCTCATTCAAGTATCCATTCAAAAAGGCACTTTTTACATCCATTTCATATAACTTGAACTTCAAGATACAGGCTACTCCTAGAATTAATCTGATTGACTCAAGTCTTGCCACAGGAGCAAAGGTCTCGTCAAAGTCTACTCCCTCTACCTGAGTGTATCCTTGAACTACCAGTCTGGCTTTGTTTATAGTTATGACTCCTTGTTCATCAGACTTGTTCTTGTATATCCACTTAGTACCAATAATATTGGTTCCTTCAGGTCTAGGTACCAGTTCCCATACTTCATTTCTTTTGAATTGTTCTAGTTCATCTTGCATGGCACTGACCCAAAATTCATCTGTCAAGGCTTCCTTCACATTCTTTGGTTCAATTTTGGAAACAAAGTAAGAGTTGGCAATGGTTCCTCTTGATCTGGTCATTATACCACTGTTGAGATCACCTATGATAAGTTCCTTGGGATGATCTTTCTGAATTCTGATAGATGGATCTTTGTTGCTTGCTTCAGGTTCAGGTTCTGAGGGAGGCTCATTACTGTCTTCAGGTTGGTCTGACTTCTCAGCTTGAATTTCAAGGAATGTTCCGACATTCTCGGTGACATCGAATTCTCCATGTTGGTCATCAACAATAACATTGATGGATTCCATCGAGACTTGTGTTTTGGTGTTGAATAACTCTATAAGCTCTGTTGTTTGTGGAGTATCCCAAGAATATACCTTCATCACTTTTGGAATCCATTTTCCTTCTTTTTTTCACGATATGTCAAGATATAGAACTTGCTTCCAAACACATGAAAGTACTTAACAGTTGGTTTCTTTCCTCTCCACAGTTCATAAAGAGTAGAGGACGTTCCTTTCCTTAATGTGACTCTGCTATGGACATAACAGGCTGTGTTCATTACTTCAGTCCAAAAGTACATAGGCAGCTTCTTTGCATGGATCATAGCTCTGGCTGATTCTTGTATAGTCCTATTTTTCCTTTCTACTACTCCATTTTATTGAGGTGTAATAGGTGAGGAAAATTCATGTCTGATTCCTTCAGAAGAGCAGAATTCAGCAAATTTGGCATTCTCAAATTCCTTTCCATGATCACTCCTTATTTCGATTACAACACTTCCCTTTTCTCTTTGCAGTGTAGTGCATAGGTCCTTGAACACCTCAAACACATCTGTTTTTTTCTAATGAAGCTTATCCATGTGTATCTAGAGTAATCATCAACCATCACATATGCATACCTTTTCCCTCCAAGACTTTCTACTTGCATTGGTCCCATTAGATCCTTATGTAATAATTCCAGAGTTTTGGAAGTAGTAAGTTGATTATTCTTTGGATGAGACATCTTGGTTTGTTTTCCAGCCTATCATTCTCCGCATACTTTACCTTCATCAATCTCTAGCTTTGGAATTCCTTTCACAACTTCCTTGTTTATGAACTTCTTCATTCCTCTCAGATGTAGATGACCTAGTTTTTGATGCCACAGTCTTAACTCTTTTTCTTCTTTTTCCATGGAATATATAGATGAATGACTTGTGGTTTTGGGTTCCCACAAGTAACAGTTGTCTTTGGATCTGACTCCTTTCATGACCTCCACTTTTTCTTCATTAGTGACTACACATTTATCTTTGGTAAATCTAACTCTTAGACCTTGATTGCACAGTTAACTGATGCTGATTAAGTTTGCAGCTAGTCCTTTTACCAGCAGAACACTGTCTAGTTGGGGAGCTCCAGAATGTCCTAGTTTTCCTACCCCTTTGATCTCTCCTCTGGCTCCATCACCAAAAGTCCCATAGCTAGTGGAATGAGGCTTGATATCTTCTAACATGTTCTTCATTCCAGTCATGTGTTTTGAGCATCCACTATCAAAATACCAGTCTCCTTTGGTTGACACCCTCAAGGAGGTGTGAGCAATTAAGGCAGAGACTTTGGCAACCCATTAATGTTTCTTGATAGGATCATGCTTCTTAGGCTTGTCCTGAGTTGTTTGATAAAGGTAACCATACAGTTTGAAGCAAAACGGTTTTAGGTGACCAAACATTCCATAGTACTGGCATCTCCATATTTGAAATTTCTTCTTTGTTTGTTTCCATTTTCTCTTTCCACGATGTCGTGACATCGGTCCTGACATCTGGTTGACCTGGTGAGCTTCAGGTTCTGACCTTTTGAATCCTAAATTAGATTCAGGTTTTCCAATAAATCCTAACCCAGACATGTTTCCTACTTCCTGTCCAAGTTCCAGAATCTCTTCCAAGGAGTCAGTTCCATTGTTCAGCATTCTGATCGATCTTGACATCTGATCTAGTTTGAAGTTGAGCGTGCTGACTTCACCATTGAGGTGTACTTTGGTTGCCAAATGTTCTTTCTTCTCAGCTTCCAACTCTTCTATAAGTTTCCTTTGCTTCTCCCTTACTTTACATACTTCAGCACTCTTGATACATAGCTCATTGTATGAGGCTGCAAGTTCTTCAAAGGTAGGATCCTCTTTACTGGATTTGTACTCAGGTTTACATACACTAGTTAGTGTTGCACATCCTTCTTCAGTATCACTCTCAGAATCTCCATCAAACCAAGTGAGAAACAACCCTTTCTTATGCTCCTTAATATAGGTAGGACATTCAGCTATAATGTTACCATATCCTTCACATCCATGACACCTAACCCCTTTGCCTTGATTGGGCTTCTCTTCAGCTTTGAATCTTCTGCTATGATCATAGGTCTTGCTGATGTCATTGGTAGTGTTCTTGACATTGGGTCTGGACTTCTGATCAACCCTTTTAATGAACCTGTTGAATTGTTTTCCAAGCATGGCTATGGCTTCTGATAAATTTTCATCACTTCCACCATTGTTTTCTCTTGTATTATCTTCAGTGTTGGAAACAAAAACTATGCTTTTGCTCTTCTTTTCAATAGAATCACAAATACTCATCTCAAAGGTTTGTAGAGAACCAATGAGTTCATCCAGCTTAATGTTGCTGATGTCCTGAGCTTCTTCTATAGCAGTCACCTTCATAGCAAATCTCTTAGGCAGTGATATGAGGATCTTTCTTACCAGCTTTTCTTCAAACATTTTTTTTCCTAAGGCTCCTGAGGTATTTGCAATCTCAAGGATATTCATGTAGAACTCATGAATGGTATAATCCTCTTTCATCTTGAGGTTTTCAAACTTGGTGGTAAGCATTTGAAGTTTAGACATCTTCACCTTGGATGTGCCTTCATGAGTTGTTTTGAGAATATCCCAAACTTCTTTAGCCAGATCACAGTGTTGTACAAGACTGAATATGTTCTTGTCAATTCCATTGAACAGGGTATTTAGTGCCTTGGAATAGCCCAAAGCCAGCTCTTCCTCAGTTTTGCTCCATTGTTCTTCAGGAATTAGAACAGTGGTTCCATCTTCCATTACCTTCTTAGGATGTTTCCATCCGTTTTCCAAAGCTCTCCAGGCCTTGCTATCCACAGACTTTGTGACAGCTACCATACGAGGTTTCTAGTAGTCATAGTTAGAGCCATCCAAAATGGGTGGTCTATTCCCAAATACTAACAATTCTTTCTCCATAGTACCAGAATTTTGTAGTCCCTAGATCTCACCCAGATGTAAATAGGCAGGGTGCCGGCTCTGATGCCAATTGAAAATTCTAATAATCCACACGTGATGTCGTACTGGATGTTATGATATCCACAATCACATAGAATAATACTTTAAAACAGAGCAGCATAAAAACAATAAAGAACACATCAAATTGTTCACCCAGTTCGGTATACAACAATACCTATTCTAGGGGCTACCAAGCCAGTGAGGGAATCCAATATAAGCAATATTAATTCAGAGCTAAACTCCCCCATTTACAACTCCTCACTTAAGACCTTCCCAATGCAATTCCAATCTAATCCTAGACCTGAGTATCTCCACTCACTCCCCCTCAATCACAATAGTGATTACAAACAGACATAAATCAAAATAGAGAAAAGACACACTTCAAAACACACCTTGATCTGCTTAAAAACTTCAATCAAGAGACACACACTCGTGCTTAAAAGCTTAGAGTGACAAAGTACAAAAACAACCTATTCCAATACAATCATCAAAAGACAATTGCTTGGAGTACAAGAGACTAAACACACAGACACAAAACTACGGTTCTTCACAATTAACAAATCTCTCTCTACATTCCAAATTAGGATTGCAGTCTTCTTATATGCAACTCTTGGGCCTCAAACTTTTTAAGAAACAAAGTAGGGTTAACCAAGTTAACCTAATTCACACGTCATGAGGCTGTTACATAATGTGTTGTTAATGAAATCTTCTAGGAGAAATATTCAGCACACAATAAAATGTTTCCTAAATTGTAGATTGAGAGAAATTAGGAAAAATAATAGTAAAACATAACAGCTCCTGCTATCAAACATGGATGTCATGACATCGGTCATGACATTCACTGACAAAACCTGTATTAGCTTAAACATATGCAACCTGCATAACACCATATAAAGAATGTCATGACATTGGTCAAGACATTAAACACCCAGGTATGTTTTACCACAAATGCAGCCAACATGAAAACATCTACACCATAACTTTTGACTCAAATTGCTAAATGGAAACTTTGTTTGCACATTATGAAGCTTATGGGAAGACCTTTCAATTGCAAAAGGAATCATATCATAAAGCCTTCTACATTGTGAGTTATGCATTTTTGAATAAGGCTCCATGAAACTGATCTTTCCACCATGATAAGATTTCAAATTCCATTTAAACTTGGCTAATTGACCAAATTAAG
Source organism: Vicia villosa (assembly GCF_029867415.1). Classification (NCBI taxonomy): domain Eukaryota; kingdom Viridiplantae; phylum Streptophyta; class Magnoliopsida; order Fabales; family Fabaceae; genus Vicia; species Vicia villosa. The sequence continues at coordinate 65,759,544 of NC_081186.1, read as the reverse complement.
GTTTGTTTTTGGTTAAAACATGTTTAACAAATTTCCAGAAGGTGACTAGTGCATTGAAACACATGGGTTGGCTGAGTTTTGATGCAAATGAAGTCACGCTTTTCTCATCTTCCAAACTCACATGAATTCATTAATTCCGGATCCTTCTCACACATTTAAGCATTGCATCATCCTCATTTATAAATAAGGATCATTCTCCCTTCATTTCCGAAGCTTTTGAGAGCCAAAAACACATTGTTAAACCTCCTCCCTAACTTACTTTTATGCAAATTCAAATTCATATTTCAAGAGCCTCCAGTTCCAATTTCTTGATTCATAATCCTTCATTGATTTTCAGTGAAGCTAACTAGAACAAGAACAAAGCAAATCGTGCCCTAAATCACTCAGACCAAGTCCATTTTCAGAGCTCTTTCAACACACTTTGAACATGTAGTTTGAAGCATCTATTTGCTTCATTTTTTATACCACAATGTTGATTTTGACTTATTGATGCTTTCTGAATGATCAATTTTCTTGAACAGATGCATACACCATTAGTATTTTCAAAAATCATTTTGATATTTCTTCTGGGTTTTTTCCAAATGGAGTGAGTTACAGTTTGAATAAATTTTTTGCAAGGATATGGTTGAAATCGTCTTGATGAGACAAGTTTAATGATACCATTAGCTTCCTTGTATGTTACTCTTTGAAGATTCACGAATTCTCTGCATTTTCCTTTGGCTGAAGGTAAAAGATGGCGTATGTGTCATCCTCAACCAATGAAGGCTTGCTATTTGTTTTAATTTAGCTGATTGATTTAAAATGGACCTTGTATGTTACTTTAGTGAAGGTTCATGATGTTCAACGCTTCCATATCCATTGGATTAGCCACGTCAATTAAAAAATTGAGATCCAACTCCTCTTGTTTTTTCTGATTTCTTTTATTTTCATATTATTTTCTCTTATTTCATTTTTCTTTAAAAATTCATATCTCCTTTCTTTTTTATCCAAAAATACTTTGAATTATTTATGATTTTATGCATATTTTTCCAGAATTTTATTTAGCATTTAGTTTTTTTTAATGATTTTCTTCATTTCTATTATGTTGTAAATACTTTAAAAATGTTTTTCTTCATCCAAAAACTCTAAAAAAAATTGAAGATGATCCAATGATGGTCATGGCCTATGGCGATCTTTCGTTTAAATTTATTTGGTGTTTTGATATTTGATTTGAATTTTGTCTTTTATTTTCATTTTAAAAAATCATTCCAAAATCAATTTTTTTCTTTTATTTCTTTATGTTTGATCCAATTTGGTTTTGAGCTTCCATCTCTCTCTCTCTCCATCTCTTTTCTTTGAACTTGTGGGTGCAAACCTTGAGAAGTTCATTGTGTGGAGGTTATGATTTTACCAATCTTCTTATGAACCATCAAAGTAAAGTCTCATTATGGTTTAGAGAATTCTTCTTGACTTGTGATTGATCCATCTCCCATCCCTCTTCATCTCAATCCCTTTTTTGTTTGTCTTTTGATCAATTAGACTTGAGGATTCATCTTGTTCTATTAGGGTTTGATTGGTATTGATGACCTTTCATCATTTCAAATCTACTTTAAGGTAATTATTAGATTACCTTGAGTACTTTGGATTGATGATAAGTTTGTCCTAAATATTAAGAAGGCTTTGATTGATATAATGATCTCATAGCTCCTTGACCGAGTCTTGATCATTCTTGTTTGTTATACATGTGTTTCAAGTTTTAGGAGGACGATCTTCTATATCATTTCTCAAACTTGTTTTTAAACATATATATTGTTATTGACTGACCTCGCATATGTTACTTCTATATAAGTACATCTATGATTGCTCAACATAGCATTAAATTTGTCCTGAATAAGATTACTAACTCTAACACTAATAATTGACTATATTATTGTACTAACTTTTACTTTAATGCAATTTATTATTCCTTACTTTACTTTTCTGCTCTTTATTTTATTACAATTTACCATTCATAGTAGTTTATCTTTATGTTCTTTTTCTTTTTCTCACTAGAGCATTTATTTTCTCTTTGCTCACTTGAGCTTTTAATTTATTTTGTTCTTGTTTTCTAAAAGACACTTAATAAAGAGAAAACCCTAAAAGACTTAATTGTGGACTTTGGACTATGGTTACTATCCTTTGCTCAAGGAATTGGACCTCTGGACCTGGGATTAGAAATTTGGCTTTGGAGCTTTCATTTGATACCATTGTATCTGAGACTTTGGATCTATTATCTGTTTGGTTGTTCTGTTTGGTTATGTTGTATGTGTGCAGGTGTTCTATTGATTTAAAACTTTGAAAGTTAACTTGATATAATTTCATCTGATGCAAGTTCATCTGAGGCAAATTCAAGATTCACCTGAGATGTGCTTAATTTGACTATCACTTTGAACTTATGGCTATGTGGTTATTCATCTGCTCTAGTGCTTTTTCCCATATAGTATTATTCTTTGAGGTTAATCCAAAGAAAATGAATGCTTATATTCACTCCATGTCAAATGTTGGCTATTTTGTGTGTTAGATTGTTCTTGTTCTTAGCTTTTACTTTATGCTTTAGGATAGTCCCTTCATATCTTGCATATCTTCTTAAATTTTTAAAATCTTCTCCCTCCTTTTCAAAACTTTCTTTGTTTTCAAACTTAAACTCTTTTTCAATAAACCTTGACTTTTGTCAAGTGATCATAATCTCATTCCAAACCTCCTACTTTCTTGGATTTGGCCATTCTATCCTACCGCATCTAGTGGATCTTCCTATCTCCCTCCTTGCTTCCCCACCAGAACTTTGCCACAATGCTTTCGATCTCTTGACAAACTGTTTCCGGCTTTTTGTAGCACCCCGTAATGTAATTTGGGATTGCTTGGGCCACAACTTTTATGAGGACTTATTTTCTTGCTTTTAACAAGACTTTCTCTTTCCAACCTTTAACTTTCTTTCAAACTCTATCAACCACAAATCTGAAAATGTCTTTCTTTGATCTTCCAAAAATAACCGGAATACCCAAATACCTTGTGTGTCTTTGGATAATGTTAACTCCCACCAAGGTTTAAATATTCTCTCTGTCTTCTAGTTTGACATTGGTGCTGAAAGAGGCCTCCGACTTATCAAAATTGTTGATTTGACCCGAAGTTGATTGGTATTGATGCAGGATGTCCAGAACTATACTAGCTTCGTTGGTGTTGGCTCTAGCGAAGAGGAGGTTGTCATCCGCGAAAAACACGTGCGATATGACAGGGGCGCCTCTAGCAATTTTAACACCATCGATCTTCTTGTCTGCCACTCCTTTCTTGAGTAAACCTGAAAAGACATTAGCACACAAAATAAACAAATATGGAGAAATGGGATCTCCTTGGCGGAGACCCCTTTCCGGATTGAAACTCATGCTTTGCTGGCCGTTTAGGAGGCTTTTGTAAGACACCATAGAAACACACTGGAGAATCAGCTTCACAAACTTATATGGAAATCCCATTGATGAAAGTACCATAGAAATGAATCCCCATTCCAAATGGTCGTATGCCTTTGACATGTCGAGTTTAAGAGCCATAAAACCTTTCTTTCCTTTCTTCTTCTTTTTCATCCAGTGGAAGCATTCGAGAGCTACAAGAGCATTGTCCATGATGAGTCTCCCTTTTACAAAAGCACTTTGCTCTTCATCGATAATTTCCGGGAGGAAAGATTTTATTCTGGTGGCAATTGTCTTTGTGATGATTTTCATAATAACATTGCAACTGCTAATTGGCCGAAAATACTTGGGGCTCTTGGGATTTTTACACTTAGGGATGAGGGAAATGTGAGTGTTTTTAATGGTTCTTGGATCCATGTGATTGTTCAAAACTTCCAAAGAAAATCGAGTAACTTCTGGGCCTACAATGTTCTAATACTTTTGGAAGAAGGGGCATGGAAGACCATCCAGTCCAAGAGCTTTAAGAGGATGCATCTGAAATAAAGCTTCTCTAACTCCATCCCTATTGAAAATCTCCTCACAATGGGCAATATGCTCTTGATTTAATCTACCTTTCACCATCGCGCACACTTCATCCCCATTCAACAGGTTAGAAGATGCAAAGAGTTCAGAAAAAATGAGATCAGGATTTGTTCACAATGAAATTCACCTTTCCACCAATTCCCATGATCTTCTTTCAGCTTTGTAATTTTGTGTGTTCTTCTCCTTTGCTCCGCCTTCCCGTGAAAAAACTTTGTGTTCTTGTCTCCATGGTTGAGCCATAGGGCATGGTTGCGTTGTCTCCATATCATTTCCTCCATATGGAGGAGTTAGTTTCTTTGCTGGACTAGAGATATGTTCATATTAATGAACTCCATGCTTCTGGACCATCTTGCATCTTCATTGAGCATGTCTTCGATTCATTTTAGCTCCTTCCGAATGCTCCCTATTATGCACTCCTAGAAAAAAATCATCAAGATGCCTCATTGACTGTAACCTTTCGAAGTTTCCCAACCTGGAATTGTTCCACAACTGCCGCACCATTACTTCACACCTAGAATCATTGCTCCACACCTCTTCAAATCTAAACAGATGCTGCCTTTTCCTCTATTTACCAGTGTCTTCATCTTTTAATACCATGCTCAGCACCGCATGGTCTGAGCCAAACCTAGACAAATGGTTGACAGAAATAGGACTATATCTGCTCAAGAAATCAGAAGATACCAAACATTTTTCAAGCCTACACTGTATGTTCTAACTCCCTTCTCCGTCATTTATCCAAGTAAAAGGATACCCGTGGAATCTTGCATCTAATAAACCTATCGAATCCATTTCAGTTCTACCGATATCAGTTTGGCCAAAAGTTCTGCAATTCCCACCCTATTTTTCGTGCGCGTACAAAGTATCATTGAGATCACCAAAAAGTAAAATTCTGCCACACCCTCTTCTCACCAGGTCTTGAATCAGATCCCAAGATATCCATTTGTATTGTTTCTCCGGGTAGCCATACACCCCACATTAGGACCATTCCTGATTATCACTATCATTAGAAATCACAGCTTCAAAGTGATTTTTTGAAAAAGATCTTGTAGTCAAACGGACTTGTTCCTTCCACAGAATTAATAGTCCCCCAACCCTATTCTTGCCATTACCACATCAGTCCACACCTAGGCTACATCAGAGCCTACTTGTATTACGAATTTCTTATGTTTCAGCAGCTTTCAGACGGGTTCCATGACCAAAACACATCGGGGTTCTCAACATTAATGAGCCTAATTAAGGCCCCGACCATCCAAGGTTCCATCCACAATCATGACAACAAATAACTATCTTTTTCCCATTTCCACTACCATTTTCTTTTTTGTAGCCTTTGCCCCACCTTTCTATTAGTTTGTCTTCTAGTCCACCTTTTGGGCTTTGTAGGGGAACTTTTTTATTTGACACAATTACCAGCATGTTTGGTGGAAATGCCAACCGCGCCACAACTTCAACCTCCAAACCTGTGCTTCTATTCTCTTATAGCTTGTCCACCACGGTGATAGCCTTTGTACCCGACCCTTGACCTATTTTTGTCTTTTTCCACCTCCCCTTCCTTTCCTTCCTTCATTTTACTTTTATTCTCACATCTACTGTGGCTAGACAATATGTTGAAAAGGCTCTTGCTGCATGAACTAGAGTTGGATTCCTTCTTCTTTTTCTCTTTTGATGTTCTTGGTTCCAGATCATTGAAACCCTCTTCCCCCAATTCTTCTATCGCTTCGTAGTCCTTTAGTCGATGACTCAATCTTCCACAAACAAAGCAAAAAGTAGGGAGGCGCTCGTATTTGAAGTGAACACGGAGGTTCTTCTCCTTGAACCTTATCATTGTACCTCGTTTGAGAGGTTGTTTGAGATCTATTTTTTCCTTCACTCTGAGGAAACGTCCATTCCTATGGGCTTCACGTTGGTCCAGTTCTACATATTCTCCCATAATGTCTCCCATCTTCTTCGCAATTGTTTCAGATTGAAGCACCAGTGGAAGTTCGTAAGTGCGTACCCAGAAGACACCGTAGTGCATTTTTAGATCAGAAGGTTGTTCTTTTCTAGAAACTCTGTCTAGTACAAGGAGGTTTCTATCGAAGCTTTAAGGGCCATTTCCCATAACATTTTCCAGATCCCTCTTCGTACTGAAACGGAAAAGGAAGAGATTCCTGTTCAGTTCTTGTGTTTCAACGGGATTTCTTAGTTTCCATGCTCCAATCATGGTAGAGATGAAAGCCTTTGAGTTGAAACTATTTTCCATCCATAGTTTCCATGCGAGAGTTCGTTCAAATTTTTCTCCACCATACTCCTCTTCAACGTCAACTGTAACTCCTTCTTCTTCCTCTTTGGACATTGGGATTTCTTTCCACCTCTCCATAATAATAAATGAGGGATTGGTTAAAAGCCTGGACTTGAAAAGGGAAACAAGATTGTAGCAAGAATACTAATCTAATAGATAGATTTTCAGATAGATCTAGGGGTAAGGACGGAATGCGCCGCCGGGGAAACCCTAGATGAAAAGGGACCAGAAACCCTAAAGAAAGGGGAAAGTCACATTAAGTTTCTAGTGAGAGGTTAGATATTCTCTCTCTAGAAGAACGTGGGAAAAAATAATTTCAAGCAACATCTTGTTGGAATGTAAGTTATTCGTATTTCTTGTACTAAGTTTACATCGTCATGCCTTCCCAAATTGATGATGTAGATATTCTTCATAGATGTTTGTAGTCTACCGTAGTCGTAGTTTGTTTTTATATTTTCACTTAATTGTAGTTTAAGCGTGTGTTGAAGTTTTTAGTATAGGCAAGTGATGGATTTTGCACAAGGTAATAGCTCTCTGTATGGAGCATTGTCATTCTGCAGAATTACCAGGTGAAAGTGATTGGTACAAAACTATCAGGTGCTAAGCCTTTTTGGTGTGGCATAGCAGGTTCAGCAGGCTGGTCTTGTTACTGTGAAGCCATATCATTTGGGGTCCTCTTGTCTGCTGAAGTATTAAATGTGTTCAAAACATATATGAGTCGTTCCTATAGGTTATGGTTGTGTCTTTTTATATGTTTATTTAATACATGTCAGTTTATATTTTCATTGTTCATTTTACAATCAAATAATACATTTTAAATTTAAATATGTAAATAAATTTTATACATTATCAAATAAATTAACCTACGAGACGCACGGTATCTTAATAATTTAAAAAAGAAATGAGTATTGTAAAGTTAAAACAAATATGCTTTAAAATCTCATTTTCTTTTTTAGTTGATCATAATCGCTTAATAGTTATAAATATTTGATTTTTATTTAATCAAAGATGAAGATTTTAGGAATTGGTCTCTTGACGGAGACTTGATTTTGAGAATGTGCTCGTCTTAAAAATTTGAATTTTGTTAATTGCTAATAAATTCATGTGTTAGTTCAATTTGAAATCAAGCTTTAAAATAAATGAAAAAAAAATTGAAATATAATTTAAAACACAAAAAATGGATTGAATTTGTTTCTAAAATTAAATCAATTGGATTGGATAAAAAAATATCAACAAAATCAAAGATAATATATGAGATATATTCATTTAAATATGGATCTAATACAAATGAAATCCAGAAACTGCTAGTTGTCCCTGTCAATGGGTTGGAAAAATCAGGGAAATAATTAGAGAACCAAAGCATGATTATCGTTTAAATTTCTACTTTTTTTCCTCTCTCAACTAAACTATCGTTTAAATTTCTACTTTTTTTCCTCTCTCAACTAAACTACAATGTGAAATTGACTTGAGCTCATGAAAAACAAAAGTCACGGGCTCATGAAAGCTACGGGTCTTCATGAATGCCAAAAAGGATTTTTTTACCTACATGCCACTCTTCTGAAATAATAATACCAATATGCCACATGTTAAAATTAAAACACCAAAATGCCATATTTTTAGTTCACGTCCGTCCAGGGGTTGGCCGGACCGGTGAAGACTTTTTTTCTCCAGTTGGGGTCCGGCCAGGGGTTGGCCGGACTCTAACTAGCCCTTTTTTTTGTTTTTTTTTTTAAAATGATTTAAATCAATTAAAATAAAAAATAAAAATAAAAAAAAACAAAAAAAAAACCCAGTTACAGTCCGGCCAACCCCTGGACGGACCCCAACTGAGGAAAAAAAAGTCTTCACCGGTCCGGCCAACCCCTGGACGGACGTGAACTAAAAGTGTGGCATTTGAGTATTTTTTTTCTGGTAATTTAGTATTATCTTTTCATTATTGGGGCAGGTAGGTAAAAAAATCGCCAAAAAGTCTATAGAAGAGTGTTTTACAAGTTTGCTTGAAATTTCTAGGCAAAATCAAACAACACGCTTATTTGAGGATGATGGTATTTTTTTTTTTTATATATATGAATTCAAATATCATTCTTTAAAATGTGAGATTAGCAATGTACATTCTGAAAGAAAAAAATAAAAGTAATATTCATGAATTTTTGGAATTTTATTCACATATTAGAGTGTGAATCTTACATGAAATTTCCTGAAAATGGAAGATAACTAAACATAAATTCTCATTTTCACTTCATTTGAATACTTTTTTTAATTATTATTTTTTAATATCTAATTATTTGTGAAACATATTTTTTTAATAATTAACATTCTTAAAAAATTAGATTTATGAGATTGTAATTTTATTAAAAAAAAAACAGACATACCCAAATCTCTACTTTTTTTTTTTTATAATTAATTTAGGGCCTAATTTCACAAACTTTTAAGTATAATATCCTTTTCTAAAATTAATCTATGACCAACCTCACACACTTTGAGTATGAAAAATTGAAATCTTTTAATTTATATATATATATATATATATATATATATATATATATATATATATATATATATATATATATATATATATATATATATATATATATATATATATATATATATATATATATATATATATATATATATATATATATATATATATATATATATATATATATATATATATATATATATATATAGGGATAGGATCAAATGACACCAAGGTGTCAAAGTTTAATTTGACACCAAGTGGTTTCAGCCCCCTCCCGATCGCAGTTGCGGGGGATCGAACTAATAAGTATTAAAATTTACAATCAAGTGCTAGATTTTAATTTCTTTTTTTGGCTTATCACCACCAGTTTAGTCTGGTTCGGGGGGTCAGTTCTGACATCAAGTGGTTCTAGCCCCCTCCCGATCGCAGTTGCGGGGCATCGAACCGTGGTTCTCCCTATCAAGTCTAGCGCCAATCACCACTAGACCAACTAACGATTGGTTAGATTTCAATTTCAAATTTTATATAAGATGCACTTCAAACAATATTGATATTTATTAGTCGAATTACACTAGGGTATATATATATATATATATATATATATACTTATATGGTTTTTACATAATAACTTAATACAATCAATCTTATTAATACAATATTAATATTAATCAATTTTAATTTGATCACTAATCGATTCTAACACATTCTTAACATTCCCCCTCGAGTGAAATCATATATATCATATGATTCGAGCTTGTTAAAAAAGTAATCCTCTTAAGAGTCTTTGAGAGAATTAAGGAAAATATCATCTAATTGGTGTTCAGACTTGACAAACTTTGTGGTGATTTCTCCTGAAAGTACCTTGTCCTTTACATAATGATAGTCTATTTCTATGTGTTTGGTCTGTTCATGGAAAACCATACTAGATGCAATGTGGAGTATCGCTTGATTGTCGCATATGAGTTTAATGGCTAGAAGATCTCCCAACTGAGTTCTAAAAGTACATATTTAAGTCATGCCGTTATGACAACTCCTTTGTGGTTGTTTCCATAACACGATATTCAACTTCAACACTAGATAGTGCAACTGCATTTTGTTTCTTGCTTCTCCATGAGATCATATTTCCTCCAATAAGAACACAATATCCAGAATTGGATCTTATCCAACAATGATTCGATAAAGTCTGCATCTGAATAACAAGTGATTTTAGCATCACCATTATCTACATATAATAACCTTATTCCTGGTGCATTCTTTATATATTTGAGTATTCGAATAACTGCGTTTCGATGACTGTCACAAGGAGTGTTCAAAATTCGATCACAATGCTCACTGCAAATGTAATATTCGATTTGGTGATAGTAAGATAATTGAGTCTACCCGCTAAATCGATATATTTCCGAGTCTTTCAATGGGCCCCCTAACCCGGGAGAAGCTTGACGTTGGAATCTATAGAAGTATCAATAGGAAGACAATCTAGCATACCAGTTTCACTTAGAAGCAATGTTAATTAAAAACATCTACATAAATAAATAAATTGTGATTCTTGTATAGGTACGTGGGTCATGGGAGGGTGTAGGGAAAATTTGGGGGGTAGATAAAGTAATTAGAAGCAAATATAATTTAAATAATATTTTAGATAATTTAAATAATTAAAGTAATTAGTAAATAAGAAAAATAGAAGAAATTAGAGTTAGTACATGAATGAGAAGTATTTTGGTGAATAGGAGAATAAGTGAGCATATTGTAGAAATAACAAATTAAAAAGAGGTTAGGGTTTCTAATAAAAAGGGGCCAGTAAAGAGTTTTTGGGATTAGAACATGAAATAGAAGTTTTGGAGAAAGAGGCAAAGGTGTGAAGAACAAGTTCTGGGCTCAAGGAGAGAAGAACCAAACTTTATTGGGGAGCTTGCTTGTTGGAAATCTAAGGTTAGGGGGGAGAATAACCTTCAATAAAGGCTTATGCATGAGGGGTAGGGTATAGGAGTCATTAACCTTTAATAAGGTGTATAATATGCACGAACTCTGATTATATATGATGTGTGATGAGAATTTTCTATAATTATTGATGAATTATATGCACTATTCATGACAAATTTTTCCATTCTAATACTTGATATGTATTCCATTATTGTTGCAAATTCGAAGGTTTTAGGCATAACCTTAAATTAATGATTTGATGATTTAATTGTGTTAACATTGTGAATAAACTTGAGATAATCAAGATCTTGCATATGTTGTAATTTTTTGAGCATTTGGGTTTTTATGGAATCGAAATCGAAGGTTCGAAAGGCCTCCAACGATGAGAAACACAAAAAATTCTACATTCTATGTGTCGCGACCGCGCTCAGCCCAGGGGAGCGCGCTCAACACGGGAACCGATGTTCGCGTTTTTCGTTCGAAATCATTTTGGCCATAACTTTGGCTCCAAAAGTATAAATCGAGTGTCGTTCGAAGCGTTAGAGAGCTAACACATTGAACTATTGATTAATGTCAGTATTTGAGTTATATTTCGTATAATTACTGAATTCCATGTTAAAAAATTAGTTTTATTAACAAATTTTATGATTTTCATAGTGGTATTGATAACGTTGTTAAATGTGATTGTTGTGTTATGATGGAGATGATTATATGTTGTCGATATTGATTGGTTAAGCATGATTATGTGTCGTGATAAAATGAATAATTGGTGATAATTGTGCGTAATTTTTGATGTTATCTTGTGATGATATAATGATGTTGAGAATGTTAATTATAATTGGTTAACAATGTAAATGTTGAATATGTGGAGAGTGAATATGGATTAGTTTAAGTTATGTTTGTTGTATTGTTGCATGTTTGAGATATAATTCAACTGAGATGAATTATGGCATGCTTGAGTTGCACTATTAATTTGATATTGTACATTTTGTGACTGTGGTTGAGATGTAATATAGAGAGGGGATTACTTGAGTTGTCAATGCATTATGTAAGGATCAAGGGTCTTAACATATTGATTTGATAATATGTAAATGCATCATATGAGTTGTGTCCAGAGGCATGTTTGCTAGTTCAGAGAGGGGACTAGTGGCTTATCTTAAGCTCAAAGAGGGGGCTTGGAGCTCGGAGAGGGGTGTCATAGGTTCAGAGAGGGGACCTGATTATTGAGATAACCAAATGTTGAGTTGGTACCCCATGCATATGGATAGAGTTGTATAGTCGAGTTGCATTGCATAATGAGTTATATGTATATTTGTTGAGTTATGATTGATTAGTGTGTTGGGTGTGAGAATGTAATTGATATACTGTGATTTGAGATTGTGTAGATTATGCTATGTATTGATATCCTAACTTACAGTATGTTCCTGTTATTATTGAATGTGATTTCTCACCCCTATAGAGAAGTGAAGGAAGAAAACAGAGTGATCTAATTCACATATAGTCATACGAAACTATATCAAGGCAGAGCTGAAAAACCAAATCAAGCACGTGGGGACTATTTTAAACCATAAAGAGAACGACAAAGCTGACAAACAAGCCTAGAATTTCCAAGAATAGTAAAACCTGGAGGTTGATCCTTATAAATTTTCTCTTCTAATTCTCCATGTAAAAAGGAGTTTTTAATGTCCAACTCATGAAGCGACCAATGATGAATGGAAGCCATTGTATGAAAGAGACAAACTAAACTGATCTTGGCCAATGGAGAAAAAGTGTCACCATAATCAAGACCAAATATCTAGATGTATCCTTTGGCTGCCAAACGAGATTTGACACGATTGATATGACCATCTAGTCCAACTTTCTCTATATAAACCTATCGATATCCCACTATAGTTTTGTCTGGAGGTGGAGTAACAATGCCACAAGTGTTATTTGAATGCAATACATCCATTTCTTCCACCATCGCCTGACGCCAATTGGGATCAATCATAGTTGCATCTGTAAACTCAAGAATAGACACATAATCAAAAGTATATATACAGTGATAATTTAAAACACAAGCATATTTAGGATTAGGATGATGAGACCGAATACCTTTTCGTAGTGCTATTGGAAGATCAGTTCGGGTGACGTAACTGGATGAGATGTTGGAGCAGAAGATGGTGTTGGCGGATCAATATCATCTCTTACCTCAGTTGGACGGGGTGTCCACTTCTTGTAGACTTGTAATGGATGTGTAGGGGCTGTAATGATTATGGGAATGATGGAATGTATATCTCAAACATACGAAGTACGATTCCTATCAGGTGACATAGAGGCAAAGAAGAATGAGGAAGTTTAAAAGAATGTGACATCGGATGAAAAATATAGCGTTGAAGTTGATGACAAAAAACAATGATATCCTTTTTTCTACACGCGCGTAGCTTAGAAAAACACATTTAAGAGATTTGGCAAAAAAATTATCTTTACCTGGACTGAGGTCTTGAACAAAGCATGTACAACCTAAGACGGGGAGAGGAATGGGATAAAGATCAAGTTGCGAGTTTAAGATAGATTATTGAATATGATCATCAAGGACCCATGAAGGCATTTATATGATAAGGTGACATGATGAGATAAGAGCATCAATCCAAAAACGAGAAGGGACATTATGGTGAAGTAAGAGAATTCGTGCATTTTCAACCAAATGACGATTATTTCGTTCAGTGACACTGTATTGTTGTTGTGTGTAAGCACATGATGATTGATGAATAATCCCCTATGATATTAAAAAGGATTGAAACTGGGATGGCATATATTCACGAGCATTATCAGTGCGTAAAATTTTAATGGAAGTGTCAAACTGGTTTTTAACTTCTAGGTAAAATTCTTGGAATACATGGAAAACATCTGAATGATTTTTCATTAAAAATACCTTTAAAATATCCAAGTTCATCGTGAAATATCATTGATGAAAGTTACAAAGTAATAATATACAAAAGTTGACTTGACACGACTAGGACCCCAAATATCAAAATGAACTAAATCAAAAAGGTGATGCAACACTTTTATTTTCTCGTTGACTATATGTGTGACGAGTATGTTTACCTAATTTACACGACTAACACTCAAATGACGAAAGCTTAGAAAAAATAGGAACTAAATAACGCATTTTACTAAGGCTAGGGTGACCCAAATGTTGATGGTTAAGGCTTTGAGAAGTAATAGAAACACATACCACTGGTGAAGCGATATAATCCTCCATACTCACTTCCTGTTCTAATCGTTTTTCTTGTATGTCGATCCTGGACATAAATAGAATCATCAATAAATAGGACTAAATAATCAAGGGTAAGAGTGTGTTTGTTAACAAATATTAAATTAAAAGGACAACCAGAAATATAGATCGTTGAATATGAAGACAAGTTTGGAAGTGGGTTTGCCTGACCAAGGCCATGAACTTTGATTTTAGATCCATCCACCATAGTGACAGAAGGCAAAGAATTAGAATAAGACACGTGAGATAATAGAGATTTATTACCAGTCATATGATGACAGGCACCAGAGTTAAAGACCCAAGGACCAAGGGTGGATGTAGAGACAAAAACTACAAGATTACTAGACTAAGCAGTAGTGGCAGAAGATGATGGTTGATAGGTTGCTTTGAAATGAAGGAACTCATTGTAATCATCAACCGAAATAGTAAGATCTTTGGTGAAAGTTATAAAATCGGTGGCAAAGTGATCTCTCATGAGAGTTGGTGGCTGAAAAAGCGTGGAAACACGATGAAATAAGGGTTGTTTAAACTAGAACGCACGATTTTCCATGATACATAAATAAAATATGAGGCCAGATCTAGAATCGGGACAGGTAGATGGGTGAGGCGACATAAAACTCATCAAAATAGGTTGTCGGACGCGCTGTCACATGTGGGTTATATGGTGGCGTGTGAGGGTGACACGTGGATGTTTCAACAGCGCGTCAGGGAATGTGTGGAGGCAGTTTAGGGCAATTTTTTGGGGATGGGCTGGATTGAAGCTTATGCTTTTATATCCATGGGTGGTGTGTTGGAAAGTCATTGGAATTAGTAGCAACGGTGGCGGAAGTGATGGTTATAATACCCCAGACAACTTCTAGGATTACCGACTAACCCCACAAACCAACACGGGTCTTTTCAACGTGCTTTGTCCTCACTCACACGCTTTTCGAAAAATTTCCCAGAAGGTCACCCATCTAAATACTGCTTCAAGCCAAGCATGCTTAACTATGGAGTTCTTATCTATTAAGCTACCGATAAAAATGCATAACAAAGCAGACAAGCGTTCACCCCCTGGTGTTACGTATTAGAGCACAGACGTCGACTCATGAAATAAGATGAACAACCTTTTCTAGGCTTCGCAACCTCAGACTACTCATGATTATCTGCATGATGCCTTATAAATCATCATTCTAACAGAAGAGTGAGATATCACAACAATATAATAGATTATATAATAATAAGTGTGTAATAGATATCTCATGCAGGTTATCACAATACACGATAACAATTTAAGTATATAATAATCATACATGCATACATGAATTATCATTCATATTAGCATACAATTCATGCTTCAACAATCCAACTTAACTTCATGCAATTTATTCACCTCCATGTTATGGGACTGACCCGACTCAATGCATGTGGTACCAATAGATTATAAGCTCTCTCCATAGTGCCAATTTGGGAAGCAACAAGGCATAAGCCCTTAACAATTTGTCAATCAACACCAACAATAGGGCATAAGCCCCCAACAATGTGTGCATACAACTCTAACAACCAACATCATAATTATGCAACTACATGGCATAAGCCCTCAACATTCGGTTAACCGCATCGCTTGCGGTTTCTTGTATTGGGTGGCAGTGGAATAAATGCGTCGCCGGAGACTTATGCTATGTATGGCTTTCAGGTTTTCGACAACTGGGCTGGTATGGGATTGCTGTCTGCGTAACATCGTGAACTTGGGCTGTTGTGTCCTGGTCTATGCTCGGTATTTGCTGCGGCAGTAACCCGATGTTTCTTTGATTTTATAATGATGGATGTGTAGAATCTGTTTTATCAGGATAGGTTTTAAATTACAGAAGTGGAACTGGGTGATGGTTTGTTTTTATATTTTAAGGTTGGGGTAATTTCAGATACTGATTTGGTTATTAGGATGACTTGCTTATTTTGTCATGTAACAAATATATACTGAGGAACTGGATGCGTTGTAATATGCACTTCGTTGTAATAACTAATATGCACTTCTTGTGCTTTGGTAATTGAATTATTTGGCTTTTGTTCAAAAAAAATAAAATAAAGAATCTTAACTCACTAATGGATAATTAATTTGCACAGTTACCAGACAAGAATGACAAGTGGTCAGATTCACGCAAACTCTGTCCAAAAGGTATACACCAATTGCGCCTTCAGCTCTCCACTATAACTACAGAGTTACATTGACGAAACATACACTACTAGAAATACACGATTTACCTGCGGAATTTCCTGCGGAAAATATTCCGCAGGTATACCTGCGGATTTTCCCTGGAAATTGTTAAATTAAATAAATTTTTCTGCGGATCAGAAGTTGGTAGGAAATTCCGCAGATATACCTGCGGATTTTGCTGCGGAATATTTAAGTCAAGCAAAACATCTCATTACAATACAAAATTCGCAGGTAAGTTCGCAGGAAAGTTTCCTGCGGATTTTGCTGCGGAAATTTGTTTAAAGTAAAATCAAACTGTAATATAAAATCCGCAGGTAATTCCGCAGGAAAAATTTCTGCGGATCTTTTTGTAGTTTTTAATTTTTTTTTAATTTAAAAAATAATATAAAATATTTGTCCTGTAACATAAAAACCATTTTTTGCAAAAAAAAATCTAATAGATTTTGTTATTCTTTTTCAAAAAAGCTTAATGATTTAAATATTTTCTAAGAATAATGTTATAATATTTTTTTAAAAGAAAGTTATAATTATACATGTTGTTTAGTTATGAATCAAAGTTGAAAATTTTTAAATATGTAAGGATAGTGTCAAATTAATTTACACTATAAGTGTATCATCTTGTTTTTTTAAGTCTCATTTAAAACATAATTTTATATATTTTATAATCATTGATATTTATAAAATTAGATTGAAATTTTTAATCTTTATTTTTTGAATTTTATTCATTATTTTTATAGTGTTTTTTAATTAATTTTTAACAAAATAAAATATACAAATTTTGATATATATATATATATATATATATATATATATATATATATATATATATATATTATAGAATGCCAAAATTAATTTTTCAATTAATAAGAAACAAATTAAGATAAAATCATTTAAGTCTATTTTATTATAATAAAATAATAAATATATTAGTTTTACTTAATAAATTTTTTTAGTTTTATAAATGTTAAATATATATAATTATATATTATATATAATATAATCTAGTGTATTTCAATAATAAATATAATGTTTTAAAAAATAAAATTTTAAAAAGTAAATAGAAAGGAAGATTAGGATACTTATGCATTAACCTAAATATGCAAAAACGCTTCTTCGGTGAAAGCAAACGACTTATTCAGAAACGCTTCTTCGGAGAAGTACTTTTCTTCACACGCGTTGGCTCAAGCTTTCTCGGTTTCTCTTGTGCGACACTCTCTCAAACTCATGCTCTCTCCCTCTCAATTCTTACACAACAACAACAATTACGACACAGATTCTCTTGGTCTCGAATTGGTGGGATTTGGATTTCAAAACTGATTCGAATTGTTATGGAATCAGGATTCGATTCGCGTTGGTGTTCAGAAAATGCAGCTTTCGATCTTGCTCACAAGGTATTCGATAAAATGCCTCACCGAAATTTTTTCCTCTTTTTTCTTTTATTTTACTTTTGATTTGTTGCTGTTGTGTTTCTTAGTTGCTATTGATGATTGTGCTCAGGTTGATTTGCATATTAGCATAGAATTATCGTCGTTATTACCGTTTCATGCTATTGCCAATGAGAAGTAATTATTGTTCATTATGCGTGACAAATATAATGTTTCTTTCCAGTTCTATTAAAGACTTACATGTTGTCTATACATGTGGTATTTGTGTTAGAAGTTAGAACAGGGTAATTGTAAAAGAAAATCTAAAGCAATGGGCCAATTCTTCCTTTTTTAGTATACGCATAACCTTGGATACAAAAATGAAAACTGGAATATATTAAACAGAAGCATGTTATTTTGGGACTTCTGAAACATTTGAAGATGCGTTCATTGAGAAGGCTTCTGAAAGATAATGGCGAAGCCGATATTGACGTGATTAGAAAGTAAGGCTTTCTCTCCTTTGTGCTTTGACTTAAGAGTTAAGACATGTTACTTTTAATGGTTTTTGTTGTCATTGACTTGATTGCATATAAAGGTTATTTGCAACAATTGATGAAAATAAAGATGGACATCTTACTCATGGTGAAATGACAGCACTGTTTGTTGGAATTCAGTTCGAGGAAATTGACCTGGACCATGACGACGCTGTGACAAGAATAATGGCAGATTTTGATGCTTCTCATAATCAACTTATTGACGAAGCAGAGTTTGTTCAAGGCGGTAATGCTGGTGCACACACTGTGAAGTTTTTAAGTGATTTTCACTCCGTAAGTCGTGCTTTGCTCAGCTTCATAAACTTGTCGTATTTCCTTTTTAGTACACAAGTATGACAAGGGTTTTATGCATAGGAAACAAAGAGGGAACACGATCTTCTGGATGTGGGGGGTCAGGGTGAAGAAGCCACTGAAGAAGTTAAGAATGCTATATGGGTTTCCATCAAAGCAGGCCTGCTGCTGCTACTCGATGCCCTTATCGCTGCTGCATTTGCCGATCCTCTGGTTGGTGCCAGTCGTGATAAGAGGCAAAAAACATCATTAACATTTTCCTTTTTGAATTTTAAAGTGTGCATAGGGAGAGAAAAGAACTAGATAATTAATGGTGGTGGGGCTTCATGCCAGATTTAGGTTAAAAGTTTTCTATTGGTTATTGCTTTATGTCAAAATTGACCTTAGAACAAAGACAGATTGCTGCCAACCCTGTACCATCTTTTAAAAGTGACTTTTGATGGCAACCTTACACATGTTTTCCATAATCTCTTTTTTGTTTTTGACTCTGTTAAGTCTCTTTTGTTTTTTATGATGGAGAGTAATTGAGTTTGGTTTATGCATTTAATTTATGATCATGTTGGTGTTCAAGTGTCAAGCCAATGAAGGAAATTTTTTATTGTTGTGAATATGTTAATTTATACATGAATGTGAAGATCGTGGGTTGGATCTACTACTACATGTGACAGGCTGATATGTTTGTGCAGAAGCTCTTGATTCTTCATGTGTTTGACATTTCAAGTTTATTGTTTACCTACAATATAGAAATACTTGTAAATTAAAACAAATCATGCCAAATTTGTGCAGGAGAATATGCTACTGCTAGAGCAGCATCAGCAGCTGGCACCATCATGGTTTGAAAAAATAAATTTAGGTTTAAATGTTCTGCGGATTTACCTGCGGATTTAGCTGCAGATTATTTTCTGCGGACTTACCTGCGGAATTACCTGCGGAATTTCCTGCCGATATTATTACCCACGAAGGTTTTAGCTGGGGACAAACAACCGCAGGAAAATCCGCAGGTAACGTGTTTCCTGCGGAAATTTAGCTAGAATCCGCAGGAAATTCCGCAGGAAATTCGAGTATTTCTAGTAGTGATAGAATTAATTGTGTTTATTGTACCCAAAAATAATAATTTTATTTAATAATTAAAAACATAATTAAAACTAATTATCCTCCAATTGAAAAGTGAATATGATATATTTGTTTTGAATTAAATTTTGTTTATTAAAACAACACTTGTTTTAAAACGAAACACTCATTTTAAAATGGATTAATTATTTGTTAAGAGTTTGTTTTTTATCTAATAAAGAAATTTATTGTACTTCTCAAACTTTCAAGCAACTTAATTCTTGAATAAAATAATTATTGAAAATAAACTAATTGAATGATATTTTGAACTTTTTATATTAAATACAATAAAAATAGTTAAATTTGTTTATTTCAAAAACTAAAAAATTTAAATACTTTTCTGTTTAAATGAAATTAGTACTACTAAAGCAATCCTTGAATAATGGACACCAATTTGCTTTCCAATCAGAATATAGTCAATGTTTTTGAATTTAGGATGCCCACTGACATAAAAGGATTCCTAGGAAAATATTACAAATGATGATTTTTTAATGCCTAATTTAGAAGAAAACAAAGGTTGATTAGAATAAGTTGACTTGTGTGGCTGTGTGCATTGTGGAAATCCGATGCCATGCCATTTATACAAGGCAACCAATCTTTTCTTTTTAAAAAAAGTAAAATAAATTATTCGGTCTATCTCAAACAAACTCATCAATCAATTCACACAAACTTTTATGTGTATTAATAAGTTTTTCTCTTTCATTATGTTTATAGTTTTTTTCAACAATATTTTTATTAAATTTAAAATAAAAAACAAAAAAATATATTAAATTCAATGAAGGTTCTTTTGGAGAGATGTGAAAGGAGATTCTAAGATATATTAAGTTAAGTGGACTTATTTTTGTAACGGAAGAGTAAAAGCGTTTTGAGAATTAAAGATTTTTATTTGGTTAATTTACCTCATTTGGTCAAATGGAGGCAAATAGACATGGCAATAAAACCCAGACCCACGGGTACCCACCCGAACCCGCCCCGAAGTTGACGGGGAAAACCCGCTTTGACTGGGTTTGGGTTCGGGTTTGGGTTTTCCCCGATTAGAAAACATGGGGATGGGTCGGGTAATGGGGACACTAGTACCCACCCCGAACCCGTCCCCGAACCCGCCCCGTTTATTTCAATATGTACATTATTATTTATATTTTATAATTTATATTATTAAATATGTGGCTAATGTTTTAATAATTTGATTTGTATTTATTATTTTAAATATTTGAAATATATGTATGAAATTTTTTGAGATTGTTTTATTTTGTTATTTACAATGTAATTTGATTTTTGAAAAAGTAAATATTTTTATTAAAAAAATTGATTTTACGAAATACATGGTGGCGGGGCGGGGATACCCGAACCCAACCCGAACCCGTTAAGGACGGGTTTGGGTTTTAATTCCTCATCCCCGTTTGGGTTTGGGGCGGGTAACGGGGATTGATTGGGGATTCGGGTTTGGGTTTGGGGGAGGTAAAAACCGTCCCCGACCCGCCCCGTTGCCATGCCTAGAGGCAAAGATTGATCTCGGGAGCTTCCGACATTTGGTGTGATATTCTTGTAGTTAGATATGATACGCTCTAGTTTTTCTTTTTTAATGGGAGGTAGAACTTCGAATTTTCGGTCAACATCTTTTTTGTGTAAATAAGTGTCTCTTCTTTGGTACAAAAAGGATGACTGTTTTGACTTGTTTGTGTATGATATTAGCAAAAGAGTGGATTCAGTCTTGACGCTACTTCTTGGGCAGATCCTTGGCTAGGAAATATTTCCCTTAATATTAAGTTTCCTAGATTTTTTAACCACCTCTAATCTACCCGAGGGGGTTGTAGGAGATATAGGTCGGTGGGTACGAGAGTCTCATTTGAAATTTAGGTGTAGGAGATGTTTCTTCGAGCATGAGAAACATGTGGTCGCCTGTTTCCTTTTCTGTCCTCCATGATTTGACTTACTTTGGATAGAGATAACTGGAGATATAATCATGTTAACCATGACATTTCCATGGGTGCTTTTTCTTATCAAGCCCAAATAGATCTTATTAATTCTTCTTCTTTTAATCATCTTATTGAGAACATGACATTTCTCTTTATTTGCATTAGTTGCCCCCCTCTATGGTGGTAGTATTTTCTTGGTAGCTTTTGCAAGATAGATTCCCATTTAGAAATATTTTGTTTAAAAGGAGGGTCATTATTGACCTAAATGGAGTTTCTTGTCTATTGTGTGAGAGGTTTAATTGAATCATGAACCATACCCAGAGTTTCACCAAAATAAAGGGGCGAGCCCTACCATTGTGACTATCTTGGATAAGTCTTAACTAATTAGGACCTTGGTACCAACGCTTGAAACGTAGGTTTCACAGATTGTTAAGGTCACTATAAGTGGACCACATCAAAAGCGTCAGCACTGTGAGGGGTTAGCCCTATCATGAAGACAACTTTGAGCATATCTACTCTGAGTGTAGCCCTCGTACTCCTAAGAGATGTGACATCTCACAGGCTAGTACAATGAGTCTATGTCTTAGCCTATCATTTTTCCTCCAAATTTGGGTTTTAGCTTCACACACAAAAGAAAAATTGTCAACCAATTGATATATATATATATATATATATATATATATATATATATATATATGGACCATATCAAGTGAGAGCATTTTTTTAATGAGAGATGAGAGGAATAAATATCAATCATTGGATTCATCAAGAGAGAGAATGTTAGTACATTAATCTGACTATTAATTTCTCTCTCTTGATGAATTCAATGGTTGATATTTATTCCTCCCATCTCTCATTAGAAAATGCTCTCACTTGATATATATATATATATATATATATATATATATATATATATATATATATATATATATATATAGGATCAAATGACACCAAGGTGTCAAAGTTTAATTTGACACAAAATCTCATCCGTTAAAAGAATAGATCAAACGATCATACAAATAACCTATTTTTTAGGCAGAAAAATAGGCTATTTTTTTTTAATTTAACATGATCGTTGGATCAATTTTTTTTAACGGTTGAGATTTGATGTCAAATTAAACTTTGACACCTTAGTGTCAATTGATCCTATCCCATATATATATATATATATATATATATATATATATATATATATATATATATATATATATATATATATATATATATATATATATATATATATATATATATATATATATATATATATATATATATATATATATATATATATATATATATATATATATATATATATATATATATATATACATATAGAGGAGGGATCAAATTACACCCGAAGAGTTACACCACGAGTTACACTCGTTTAATAACCACATCTCGAATTAATATTTTTTAAATTCAACCGTTGGATTGAAACATAATATCATATAGATCATACCTATAAAGTTTGAGCTTAATCTATAATGATTTACTATGTCATTGAATTACATCAAAATTAACGTTATATGAAAGCTCATTTTGACGTTAATCTTTGGATATCTTGATGATATAGTAAATCATTATAGATTAAGCTCAAACTTTATAGGTATGATCTATATGATATTATGTTTCAATCCAACGGTTGAATTTAAAAAATATTAATTCGAGATGTGGTTATTGAACGAGTGTAACTCGTGGTGTAACTCTCCGGGTGTAATTTGATCCCTCCTCATATATATATATATATATATATATATATATATATATATATATATATATATATATATATATATATATATATATATATTGTTAGAGATATGCATATTATGCATATTTAAAGGCTTGCTGACTAGATAAATAATGCAACTGTTTCTGTTAGTTAGTTACTCTACTAATGCTGAGCTGGCACAATGTATATGGCTGTATATATAAAGCTATCTGTACACGTATTGTATCATCTTGTTCACACAATATAGAACCTTATCTTCTTAGAGCTTCTTCTTCTCTTATTCTTCAATGGAAGGTTCATACACCTTCAACATGGTATCAATCGCCGCCTGATTCAGCGCGCTTCCGGTCCATCCTTGTCTCCTTTCTGGTTCTCATCTTCCTCACACCACTCTCCGACCATGGATCTCTCTGATCCAGTAATATCCGTGGGAAAAGACTCGTCGCAATCGCCAGATTTCACATCTCCGTTCGGTGCGTCCAAAGCCAACGGTTCCTTTGGTCCCAAGCTCTCGATCAAACTCCAAGAAAACAATTATCTGCTCTGGAATCAACAAGTGGAAGGTGTGATACTCACTCAGAAGATGCACAAAATGGTGGTTAATCCGCAGATTCCGCAGAAGTTTCAATCGAATGAAGATCGTCTCACAGGTACGATATCTACTGAGTATGAATCGTGGCTTGTTCAAGACCAAGCTCTCTTCATCTGGCTTCTTTCCACAATCTCTGAGTCAGTGTTACCGAGAGTCCTGGCGTGCAAGCATGCCTTTGAAGTTTGGGATAAGATCCACAAGTACTTCAATGCGCAAATGAAGGCACGAGTTCGCCAGTTACGTGTTGAGCTAAAATCTACCAAGAAAGGCAACAAGACTATCAATGAATTTGTGTTGAGAATCAAAGCCATGGCCAATTCCCTGTTGGCAGTCGGTGATCCCATCACTGAGCAAGATCAAATTGACTCAATCTTGAATGGACTCCCTGAGGAGTATAATCCGTTTGTTATGCAGATGTATGGGTTCCCTATTGCACCAACCTTGTGCGAAGTTGAAGCTCAACTGTATGTGCAAGAAGCACAATCGGAAAATTTCCGTCAATAACTGGCCGTCACAAGTGTTGGTGCGAATGTAGCTCACACAAGTCATGAAGCTGGGAGCTCCAGAGGAGCCTACTCAGGTAACAGGGGTCGTAACAATCGATTCACGCGTGGTAGGGGTCGTGGCAGAGTCACAAATCCCACCGGAAACCGTCCTACTTGCCAACTGTGTGGCAAATATGGTCACGCAGTTCTGAATTGCTGGCACCGGTTCGATGAA
Source organism: Vicia villosa (assembly GCF_029867415.1). Lineage (NCBI taxonomy): Eukaryota > Viridiplantae > Streptophyta > Magnoliopsida > Fabales > Fabaceae > Vicia > Vicia villosa. Next base: position 65,735,140 of record NC_081186.1, on the reverse strand, counting down.
AACTTTGAACCACCTACTGCCTCTAATAATCAGACAACTCAACAAAATTCTTCAGGGCAAGAAGACACCAAAGGTGCTTCTCAAAACTCTCAATCTGTAGCTATGATGGCAACCACCAACAGGCTTCCGGCAGTCACTCAGGAGTACTCTCTACCATCGGAGCTGGAATCTCAGGCCTGGTTCGCAGACTCAGGTGCTTCACACCACTTAACTCCCTATGATTCCTTTTTGCATAATAAGAAACCATATCTAGGGTCCAATAGATTTTTTGTAGGCAATGGCCAAACTCTAGATATTCAGGCTGTTGGTTCCTCTGAGTTTTATTCAAAAATCTTTCCTAATCACTGTCTTGTTCTCAATAGTACCTTACATGTGCCTCTAATCACTAGAAATCTTCTGTCTCTTTCTAAATTTTCAAGTGATAATAATGTGAGTTTTGAATTCTTGCCTGATAAATGCTATATAAAATCTCAGGCTTCTAAACACATACTTGTAGAAGGCACACTTGATGCAAGTGGACTCTATTGTTTTCCTCAACTCTTGCATCAACTGAAGCAAGCTGGTCATAAAAGTCAGACTAAAGCCTTGAGTCGTTTTCCTGGTGTTCAAAGCTATACTGCCTCCCCTATTAGTCCTAATATTCTTTGCAATTCTAGTTGTACACAAACTTGTAATTCTAGTGTGCTCTGGCATAATAGGTTAGGACATGCTAATTTCAATTCTGTAGCTCAAGTCCTCAAATTGTGTAATATCTCTACCTCTAATAAAAATAGCTCTTTTTGCTGCACTGCTTGTAATCTTGGTAAGGCACATAGGATTCATGCTCCTTTAACCACTACTGTATATGCTAATTCCTTTAATGTTATCTACACTGACTTATGGGGTCCTTCTCCCTTACCTTCTAGCTCTGGTTATAAATATTACATTGCCTTTGTGGATGGTCATACAAAATTTACCTGGCTGTATTTACTGAAACAAAAATCAGAAGCACTCAATGCATTCAAATTATTCCATGTATTTGTCCAAACACAGTTCCACACCACTATCAAAGCTGTTCAATCAGACTTTGGTGGAGAGTATAGGCCATTCACAAAATTCCTAGCAGACTTGGGTATCACACACAGACTCACATGCCCTCATACCTCTCATCAGAATGGCACTGTTGAGAGGAAGCACAGGCACATTGTTGAGATGGGGCTCACTCTCTTAGCACACTCCTCTCTTCCATTGACATATTGGGACCACAGTGTTACCACTGCTACACACCTGATTAATAGACTACCTACTCCTAGTCTGCCCAACCATAGTTCACCCTACTTTGCTCTATATGCTAAACAGCCAGACTACAAGAATCTAAAGGTTTTTGGGTGTTCCTGCTTCCCTTTACTGAGGCCATATAACAAACATAAACTTCAGTACAGAAGCCAGGAATGTGTGTACTTGGGAGTGTCTACTCAACACAGAGGTTTTAAATGTCTTAGCAAGGATGGCAAGATTTATGTGTCTAAAGATGTTACATTCAATGAAGAGAAGTTTCCCTTTCCTACACTTTTTCCCACTGAAGTGACACATATCAACCACAATGCCCAAAGGTCCATCTCTTGTCCTCATTAAGTACCAATGGACACTCATCTGCCTCTTGTACCTGGCTCTACACCATCATCAGAGGTCTATTCCAATGGTCAACAACCAGCAGATAATAGTCTCTCTGTCACCCATGTGTTAGACTCTGCTCTGCTTAGTCCTCCAGCTTCTCAGTCCCATCACAAGCTGTCTCCTGCAGTCCCTTTGGACTCTGCAGTACTACCAATATCCACTAATTCTTCCCCTGCTCATAGCACATCTGTTCTTAGCCCGAGGGTAAATGCATCCTCCTATACTCAGGCTATTGTCACTCCTGACTCTCTAAACACCTCACTTGTTATGCCTAATGTCATAAAAAGTGGTGATCCTGTGCTCATACAGCCTGTCATTAGTGAAGCTTTACATTCTTCCCATGTGGAGCCTAATGCTATAGAGTCTGTGTCTCTACCACATTCCTCAAATGAACTCACTATATCCTCCCCTATCCTTGGTTCTGAGTCTTCTAATTCATCTTCTTTTCACTCTGTTCACAATCCTACTACATTACTGGTTAATAATCATCCCATGCTCACTAGAGCCAAAACAAGGATGTCTAAACCCAAAGCCCTCATTGCCACGACCTCAACTGAACCCACCACTGTCAAACAGGCCTTGAATTCTCCTGAATGGGCACAAGCTATGACACAAGAGTTTAAAGCTCTACAGGCTAAAAATACTTGGACCTTGACTCAGCTCCCTCCTGACAGAAAAGCTGTGGGTTGCAAGTGGGTTTTCAAACTTAAGCAGAATGCAGATGGTACTGTCAACAAACACAAGGCACGGCTGGTTGCTAAAGGATTTCATCAAGAGCATGGGTTTGACTTCACAGAGACATTCTCTCCTGTGGTCAAACCAACTACCATCAGGGTGATCCTCAGTTTGGCACTAACATATCAATGGGATATTCAACAAGTGGATGTCAACAATGCTTTCCTAAATGGTGTCCTTCAAGAGGAGGTCTATATGACACAACCTCCAGGGTTTGTTTTTGCTGACAAAACTCTAGTCTGCAAACTCCACAAAGCTCTCTATGGGCTTAAGCAAGCCCCTAGGGCCTGGTATGAGAAACTCACTCAAGCACTCTTGGAATTTGGCTTTGTTGCTTCTAGATGTGACACCTCTCTCTTTGTATACTCTAAGCGAGGTATCTCTCTTTATGCCTTAGTTTATGTTGATGATATTCTTCTAACTGGGTCAAGTACTACTCTTGTTCATGAACTTATTAACAAACTCCATCACAAGTTTGCTCTGAAAAAGCTTGGTAGACCTACATACTTTCTGGGAATTGAGGTTCAGTTCAGAGACAATGGCACCCTTTCCCTGTCACAAACCAAGTATATTAAGGACCTCCTAAGCAAAGCCAAAATGGTCAATGCAAATGGAGTTCCTACCCCTATGATGAGAACCTGCAAGTTAAGCAGACATGGCACGAATCTCTTTTCAGATCCTCACTTATATCGCTCTATAGTAGGAGCCCCTCAATATGTCACACTTACACGCCCTGATATAGCCTTTAGTGTCAATAAAGCCTGTCAGTACATGGCTAATCCGTTATACACTCATTGGTCTGCAGTTAGGCGAATCCTCCGGTACTTGAGCGGTACTGCCACTCATGGGCTTGTTCTAGCCCCTTCCGTCTCTGGCTCTAAGTTCTCTATCCGCGCCTACAGTGATTCAGATTGGGCTAGTGACCCGGATGATCGCAGGTCTACTTCTGGCTCGTGTATTTTCTTTGGTCCTAACCTGGTAGCCTGGAGCTCTAAAAAGCAATCCATGGTGGCTCGTTCCAGCACTGAGGCGGAGTTTCGGGCTATAGCTCATACGACTTCAGAAATGCTGTGGCTGGAATCACGGCTTGCTGAACTTAACATCCTGTTTCATGCTCCTATTTTGCTATGTGACAACCTCAGTGCGGTTTTGCTATCTCACAACCCAGTCCTTCATGCCCGTACCAAGCACATAGAGCTGGATATACACTTTGTCCGTGAACGTGTCGTGGCCAAACAAATGCTTATTCAACATGTCCCAGCCGCTGCTCAGATTGCTGATGCGTTGACCAAGCCTTAGGGATCTGCTGCATTTGAACTTTTGCAAAACAAACTCAAGGTTCTGCATTCTCAGCCCCCTTGAGTTTGAGGGGGGATGTTAGAGATATGCATATTATGCATATTTAAAGGCTTGCTGACTAGATAAATAATGCAACTGTTTCTGTTAGTTAGTTACTCTACTAATGCTGAGCTGGCACAATGTATATGGCTGTATATATAAAGCTATCTGTACACGTATTGTATCATCTTGTTCACACAATATAGAACCTTATCTTCTTAGAGCTTCTTCTTCTCTTATTCTTCAATGGAAGGTTCATACACCTTCAACATATATATATATATATATATATATATATATATATATATATATATATATATATATATATATATATATATATATATATATATATATATATATATATATATATATATATATATATATATATATATATATATATATATGGGACGACTCAAGTGAGAACACTTGGTTATTATTATGAGAAATGAGAACAATGAATCACGACCATTAAATTCTGATTTGTTGATTTTAATGAATTGGATTGGTTTCTCTTTCTATGTTGATTTAAAATAAATATTAAGGATCTTTAAAAGAGAAACCAATCTAGTTCATTAAAATCAACAAATCAAAATTTAATGGTTGTGATTCATTGTTCTCATTTCTCATAATAATAACAACCAAGTGTTCTCACTTGAGTCGTCCCATATATATATATATATATATATATATATATATATATATATATATATATATATATATATATATATATATATATATATAAAATAATAAAAGGAAAGAATTAAAAAAAGGAAACATGTAAGAAAAACACGCAAACCCTAAAACTAGAGGGTACAGTGAACTCTCTTTAAGGAAGGTCTCTAGTTGTCGCGACCGGAAAATCACAAGTCGCCACCATATTTTCTTCATTCCCAAGGAATAGGAGAAATAATGATAAAACCCAAAGAAAAAGGAAAAGACTATCATTGCAGCCGAATAAAGGATCAAGAGTATGTTGGATGAGGGAAATGTGTTAGACACCCCTGCCTAGATATTTAAAATGGAAGGTTTAGGCAAGAAATAACTAGTTAGTGAAACATTCCTTTAACATGTAGACTAAACCTTGCATTTTTTTATTACTTTTTTCTCTTTTATATATATATATATATATATATATATATATATATATATATATATATATATATATATATATATATATATATATATATATATTATTCTTTATCAATTCTATTTTCTTTTTTAAATAGTTAATTATTTCATTCAACATATACTTAATGACAAATGATTCTGACAAAAAAAAAAAATAAACCACTAACTAATTAAAATAGTTAATTAAAATAACATATTCTTTAATCAATAACACGTGTGAATCTTTTAACAAAGTTATTTTAGAATATAAGGACAAACCTACAATATCTCTTATAGAAAGATTAAAATTTATTTATAAAAAATATGATTGTTAGACTTCTAAACTTTATCCTTAAATACGAGGGAATTATTGGCCAAAGAATTTATTATTTATTTTAATTATCTAGCGTACTATCTTTTTCATTGTCAAAATAATTTACAATTAGGCATATGTTGAATGAAATATTTAAAAATTTTAAGATATTAAATTCAAAGTTTAACTATTAAAAAGAGAAGAAAAATAAAATTGTAGAAAAGAAAATTATAAAAAAAAAAAAGAGAGAGAGAAAAAGTAAATAAAAAAATTTTAGTCCACATGTTATTTGAGGATTATCAAATGTAAAAGGGGACAAAATTAAACAATTAAAAAATTTGAGAGACCAAAATCAAACAATTAAAATTTGAGAAATTTTATAGATCAAAATTGTATTTAACCTAAAATATAATATAAAAATTGAACATCAAAGCTTAAAAAAAATGGAAAGGTTAAAATGAATTCAAGAAAAGAAAATACAAAAGCATAATAAATACTTAATAATTTCAAAGTCTTTAAAACAACAACTCACATCATAAATCACATAGGCTTTTATTTGAAACTATTCCATTAAATTTTCTTATCTTCTTCTTTATCTTATATACATTGTGGCATACTCTTTGCATCCACCTAATACCAAAATGAGAAGTTAACAAAAAAAAGTACATAATTAGAAATAAAAGAGAGAAAGGATACATAAAAGTAATACTTGTTAATGTTAGACCATATTTTTTTTTAATAGAGTGGTCTACTTCCTTCCGTACCGACTAATCCATCCGAGAGTATTACTGTCTCACGTAGTCTTCGAAAGTTGGTCCTAAGCTCCTTCGAACTCAGAACCTCGAGAGGAGCATACCCTTAAGACCCAAGCAGCCTCCCACTAGACCAACCTTCTCGGGTTATCTTAGACCATATTAGTCCCTGATATTGTGTATGTGTGTTTTAATTTTAGAATTGATTTAGATTCATTTGTTTCTCAATTATGAAAACCAACTTGACAATTTTGGTAACCTATGATTTGACGGTATCTCTGTCATATCATACATAATTCAATTAAAAAATTTATAATTTTACGGATGTGTAAAGTATTTATATGCATAGGCAAAACTTGGGCCTAGCTAGGGTGGACCATTGTCCAGCCCAATATTTTTTTTTTTTGAGCAGGATTAAAAAAAAGCCAATATTAAATTAAGATTAAAACAAGTAAGGAAAAAAGTGAGAAAGTAAAACGTTCAAAAGAAAAAAAGAGACAGAGAGACGACAATGCGAACCACACCGCCAACACAGTATTTCGGACAGCAGACTATCCACAGCCACCTCCGTTGACGACCCCCAAGCCTCTCACGCTTTCTCCACTAACGTTTTCCCAACCTTCCCCGATTTGGTAACCTTCCTTCTCCATTTATATTTTGATTTTCTAGTTTGCAAGATTCATGAAATTTTGATTTGAGAGAAAGATTTGATTTGAATTTAGAGAATGAAGAACGTTGATGATTTGATCAAAGTTTTATTTTTTGTGTATGATTTGAATAATATTGAAATGAAATTGAAAGAAGGCTTTTCTAGTAGGGTTTTGAAAGGATTTGATTTTATTGTGGTGGGAAATTAGGTTATGGTGTTGTTGTGGCGATGAAGATGAAGAGTGTTTGAGAAGAAGGATATTATGAGAAGAAAGAGAAAAAGATATCATGGGATTACATAAGCTATGTGCTGAAAAAATAGCTTATATCTATAAGCTAGTTTATAGTTTAAGAGATAACTTATGTTATACACATATGCTAGTTTAAGAGATCAGTAACTTATATTATTATCCCTTCGTGTGTTGCTAGCTAGGTAGATGATAATTATTTAGCCACACCTTTATTCTTGAAACCGTGTGAGGATCAATGAATAATATGAAACAAAGTTGTAAAATAGAAAAATAGGATAGACACTTAATGTAATCCTCAAAAGTTATCAACTTGTGATAATTTTATTGGTTATATTGTTATTCATTGTTTGATTTATTTTATTCAATGACAGAGATGAAGAGATTTTTGGTTGATAGAGAAAGTATTGAAAATGTGAATGTTGGGCAACCGGAGACCGAATTATAATCACTACCTGATAATGTGATTGATGAGTTTAATCCAAATGAGATTGTGCGTGATCTAGGTCTTACGAAACAAATTAATGAGTATGCTCTGGATATTCAAGACCAAGTGAGGAAAACATATATATTGAAGCGTCCAATGCAACCAGATTTTACAAGCTTTCCTCGTACTCCATTTGGAAGTGCTAAAAGAGCATTTAGTAAATCATGGTATAAGAATTATGCATGGTTAGAATACAATGAGATTAAAGATGTAGCTTATTGTTTTTATTGCTTTCTCTTTAAGAGACCAGGGAGGGCCGAGCACTTTGGTTTTGAAGTTTTCACTAAAAGTGGATATAAATATTGGAAGTACGCATCTCAAGGCTTAAAAGATCACGTTGGTAGTCATAATAATTTGCACAACTCATGTGTTAAGCACTACGATGATTATAATAATCAAAGACAAAGTGTGGCTAGTAAGTTTGCTAGAGCAACCAAGGAGTCGGAAGAATTATATAAGATTCGTTTGACTTGTTCTGTAGATTGTTCAAGATATCTAATTGCACAAGGCATGACTTTCAGTGGCTATGATGAATTCTCTATTTCTCTAAATAAGGGAAATTTTAGAGAGATGGTAGATTGGGTAAAAGCTAAGGATGAACAAGTGAGCGATACTTTTGAACGTGGTAGAAAAAATTGCATAATGGTTTCCAGTGACATTCAAAAGGAGCTTGCAATGTGTTGTGCACATGAAGTTACCAATGTGATTATGGAAGATCTTGGCAGTGATGTTGATGTTAGTAGTTGTATTTATTTTCAATTTCCATTTTTCATTACTTACTATGCCGCCAAGTAAACTTTTTGAATTTGTTTTAGGTTTGTTAACAACAAAGGGCATATTGTGGAACGATTTATTTATCTACATCATATCAAAGATACTACATCTGAGGCATTAAAGGATGCTCTTTATGGTATTCTTGATAAATATACTATATCTATTTCAAGGATACGGAGGCAAGGATATGATAGAGCTACAAATATGAGAGGTGAATTTAATGGTTTGCAAAGAAAGATTCTAGATGAAAACCCTTATTCTTTCTATGTCCATTGATATGCTCACCATTTGCAATTGGTTGTTGTGTCTGTTGCTAGTAGTTTCTCATCTATTCATGATTTCTTTGAGTACATATCCTTGATTGTGAACACAACGAGTGCGTCTTGTAAGAGGAGGAATGCTTTAACGGAAGCATAACACCAAGATATTTTAAATCAACTTGAGAGGGGTGAGATATCTAGAGGAAGGTTATTGCACCAATCATCTAGTCTCACTAGACCCGAGGATACTAGACGGGGTTCACATCATACTACATTAATTCGTTTGGATCAAATATGGTCATATGTGTTAAAGGTACTTAGTATGATTGATGGAGATGGATGTGTAGCATCTCAAGCAGCAGGTTTGATAGAAAAAATGGAGAGTTTTAAATTTTCTTTTATTTTGAAGTTAATGTTAAAGTTGTTTGGTATCACAAACGAGTTTTCAAATGTATTGCAAAGAAATGATCTTAATATTATGAATGCTATGGAATTAGTTGATATTGTCAAAGCTCGGTTGGCCACAATGAGAGATAGTGGTTAGGATAATTTATTTGCCGATGTACATGAATTTTATGTTGCTAAATGTATTCCAATGCCAAATATGGATGATGAGATACCAGTTCAGGGTCGGTCAAGGGAAGAAGGAAGAACTCTCACTAATCTTCATTATTACCGAGCAGAGAGTTTTTATGTAGCTATTGACAAAATATGTGTCGAGATGGATCATCGCTTTAGTGAAGGAAGTAACATTATCCTTGATTGCTTCTAATGTCTTGACCCAAGAACTCTTTCTCCAAGTTTGATGTTGATAAGCTTGTCCGTCTTGTTGATATTTGTCATGGAGACTCTTTTGATGTTGACCGTGGAACAATAAGGGATCAACTTGAAACTTATGTTCTTCAAGTGAAAAGAAATGCTTCATTTTTTACTTGTGAAGATGTTCAAAGTTTGGCTATGAAGATGGTTCAAACTGAGAGACATTTGGTATTTCTATTGGTTTACAAATTTATTGAGTTAGCTTTGATATTATCAGTGTCGAAAGCATCCGTTGAAAGAGCCTTTTCAGCAATGAAGATTATCAAGTCTAAATTGCGCAATAAGATCAACGATGTGTGGTTCAATGACTTGATGGTATGTCACACTGAGAGGGAGATATTCAAGTCACTTGATGATATTGATATTATTCGAACATTCACCGTAAAAAAGTCTCGGAAAGGACATTTGCCTCGTGTTTTTATTTTACATCCTATTGTAAGGTTATCTTTCATTTTTTATTCTGTTTAATGACTATTTATATATTATATATAATAAGTTTGCGGTATTTAAATATTTCCACAGATTTTATAACTTTTTTGACTTCGCCACTGTTTATATGAGAAAATAGTAACGGATAAATATGAAAAAAATGGAAGTTATTAACACTTAAATATTTATAATGGATACCAGACAGAAGTTACTAACAACACCGTTTTTTAATAGTACTTTATTGCCTATTAGGGTTAATTGCAGTTTTGGTCCCCCTATTATTCTTTTTTTTGAGTTTTGGTCCCCCTATTTTAAAATCCTGAATTTTAGTCCCTCTATTTTAGTTTTTAGAGGATTTTGGTCCCCCTGCAAATCCGAAGACAATTTTTAATGAAATAAACCTCACATTGATGACATGTTTAACATAAATCTTAAATAAAAATAGTTTTTTTTGAACATATCACTGCTGAATTGACATTGACACGTCATTAATGTGAGCATCATTTCATTTAAAATTGCCTTTGAATTTGCAGAGGGACTAAAATCCTCAAAAAACTAAAATATAGGGACTATAATTCCGGATTTTAAAATAGGGGGACCAAAACTCAAAAAAATAAATAAAAGGGGGACCAAAACTGCAATTAAGCCGGATTTTATTAAAAAAAGAAAATAAAGAATGTTTTAAGAACAAAAATAAGTTATAAGTTAGTCTAAAAACATATATATCTCCATTATAGATAGTTATAGGTATTGATAATTATATATTCTATTTAATATTCAAATTTCAGTATTAATGATTCCTATTTAAATTAAAATAGTAAAAGAATATATGATAACTTGATAATGTAATTTTTTATTTATTTGAAAACTAGATATTTAATATTTCAAATCTTTTCTGTTTTGTACAGGAAAATTATTCTTCAACCACAATTACTTTATAATATAGAGAATAGAGATAATGAAAATCGAAAACCGACCTAATCCAATCATCATCAAAACTTGGAATGAATTTGTTTAGAAAACTAAACCAAATAAATAAATTCAGTCTGATCGACTAATCCACATTGAGGGCTTTCACCCCGCGTAGTCCTTAAGAGTTTGGAATTTGTTTTGGTCCCGGGCACCATCGAACTCGAAACTCCAAGAACAGACCCTTGGAACCCGAACTCCCTTCATTTCGATATTTATCCAATGTATACATGGAACTGCTAGCTGTCCATGTGAAAAGCATGATTATCGTTTAAATTTCTAGTTTTTTCTTCTCACAATTATTATGTGAATTTGATATGAGCTAATAAAAACAAGAGTCATGGACTCATGATAGCTACGGGTCTCAATGCATGCCAAAAAGTCTATAGAAGAGCGTTTTACAAGTTTGCTAGAACTTTTTAGGTAACATTGACAACACACGATTTGAGGTGGAGTTTTTCGTTTGTTACATTTGAGGTGGGGTTTGATCTTAAATATGATTAAGATTTTTCAACTGGAACAAGTGAGTTAAGAAATTATAATGAAATTAATTATAATGAAATCATTTCATCATGAGTGGTACTCCATGACTCCATCCTCTTGTGTAATTTTGTAAAGTTGGTTTGCAAAATTATTGAATTAAGAATTTTTTGGCATTCCTTGCTTAGTGGTTATACACATAATGACTTAGTTCAATATGTCTTGTGGCTTTTCTTACTCAAATGTATAGATGGTTCACATTAAGAAATTTTCATCATGGTAGATGGGTTGGGCAGCTTTGCAAACTTAGATTCTTTTGATCATAGTTGGCATATTCACACATTTTTTAATTTTTTTAAAGTTTCAAAATTGATTCATGCTGACGGTTTTGTTTTTTCTAGTTACTTATTATTGGATTGCATTAGCAATATGTAGAAATAGGGCTGTTCATGGTATGGTTTACTATGAAAATTAAATTGAATCGAACCGAATCATAATTAAAATGAATTCGAACCGAACCGAACTGTTTCAATTTACTAATAACCGAACCAAACCATAATAATTAATTTGGTATACCATTTCGAAATTCTGAACCGTACCGAACCGTTAATAGTTAATTTTTTTCAAACCGAATCATTTATTAAAGAAACCGAACCATTAAACTATTTTTATAATTATTTTTTTAAAAAAATTAAAACTTGTTTTTTTTTTATTTTTCATTTTCAGGTTCGGTTCGGTTCTAAAATTGTTTGTACAATATGGTTTGGTTCACTAACCAAACATAACGGTTCGGTTATTTTTAACTTCAATACGATTCGGTTCGCGGTACGGTTTAGTTTTTTTTTTTTTAACAACCCTACGTGGAAATTTTGTGAACATATTGTTGCGTGCCTCACTTTCAATAACAAAGCTAAATGGAGATCAATTGAGAATAACCTTATAAATGATTTTGTTGCCTCCGTTCTTATTGCAACAAGTAAGCACACAAATAATATTCAACAATGGTTGGAAAAATTTCAAAGGTGAAACTCAACAAGTGACATTGTTTTTAAGCTTAATCAATGTGAAGTGGCAACATTTCTGTTTCTATCTTAAACAATTACAACTCCTGCTACCTTTCTTCATGTATCCATTGATGTTGTAATAAAAATGAAATTTCTAAGTTATTTAGTGTTGCGTAAACTCATACTGAGTTATCATATAAGGTAATTGTCATTATATTGAATTTCACTAACGGTATTGATATAACCTTCATGGAAGTTGTCTTACTTTACAACTTTTATCATGGTTTCATCGATCATTATAGCTTAGATGGTAGTGTTTTAAGTGAGTCTTTAATTGCTGATATAGTATTTTATGGTTATGCTTAAGAGATTTTGGTTAGATTAAATTTAACACTTATTGTGTTGTTTGAATCAAATACTATCAAAGATTGAATTTATTAGGATGATGTGTGGCTTTCATCAAAACCTAATAAGACCGTCTATACATATGTGCACCACCTGTCCTAATTCAAATACAACTCAAAACTATATTTCAATTAAGTAACCTCGTTCGTCGTCTTTTTATTAGTAAAAAAATTGGAGTTTCACTCGAATAAAAAACCTTAGTCGGAAAAAAAGGACTACTCTTTTTTTTCTCACTTAACGACATGGTATACGGGATCTTTAGCATCGTTGACAATAATGAAATAGCAAGATGTTACTTTTTGTTTTTGTTTTAGGTGTGCACTTTGTGTTTGAGTGGACATAAGCATATATAAATGTACAAGATCGAGAACATTTGGAAATGATGAGTAGATAAATTGTTTTTTTATAAGCACGAGTAGATAAATTGTAACGTTTGATAGGATTAGAAATAGAAATAAGGGTGGGGTTTGAGGGTATGATGAAAAATTTACCGGACACTCTTTAAGGTGAAATTGACACTCCTGCGAATCCGATAATATGACGAAACAATTTTTCACGAAAAAAATTTAAATTATTATGTGTAATTTGACATTTAAAGTCTAGATGACACCCAAGAAAAAAAAATAATTATGTGTAATTTGCTAATGTGTATGTACAGATAGAAGGTTGAAGATGATGAGTAATTTTTGTATGTATTTATAGTTTTATCAAATTGAAAATGATGTATGTATGAAATATTTATAAGTGTGTAAATTGGAGGCAAAAGAGAAACCTATAAGTTTGAAAAAACATTTTTCAAAAATAAACAGTATATGCCGACACATATAAGTCATGTGTCACAGATGTGTCGATACATATTAGGTTATGTGTCGATCTGTGAGTAACAGAAGCTATAGGCTTTAAAACTACAGTACACGTATCGACCTAAAACTCGTATGTGTCGATATATAGAAGTAATTTTTTCCAGTATATGTCAACCTGTAATGTTGTGTGTCGACACATAGAAACATAAGCTACAAGTTTTATTTTTGCAATACATGTGTCGACCGATGCAATTTATGTGTCGATACATACACTTGTATTTTGAGCAAAAATTAATTTTTGAAACTTGCAGTTGAATTTTAATGTCATATAACTAATTTTTGATGCATGATACCTTTTTCAAACATGTTCTAAGTGAATTCTAAGAACCTTAATACAAATGTGCACATGATGATCTAGAGATACCGTCCAATATACAAAATTAATAAAAAAAATTTAACATTATGCCAAAATATCTAACAGACAAGTACATTCACTTATACTCATAGTAACACTTGTCTTGTCGTATCTAAAAATTGACTTTAGACTTTCTTTCCTTCCTTCAACTTTTGGTGGACACATAACAAAAGAAAAAAATTTTGGGTTGGACTCAATGTCTATGTGCTAAACCACATAAAAATCCATCTTTTATATATATATATATATATATATATATATATATATATATATATATATATATATATATATATATATATATATATATATATATATATATATATATATATATATATATATAATTGCAATACAACTCAACCATATATCTATCTTCGGATGCTAGAACAATATAAATTTTTTACAGTGGTGTGAGAGTATCTATAAGAGTGAAAAGAGAATTTTTTGTATTTTCTGTTGGAAATTTTCTAATAAATCAAAACATTATTAACCCATACTTAATTCAAGATAAAATAGAAAGCGTAAGCGTACCTTTAAAATCCATGAACTTTTAATGAGGAGAAGATGATCTTGATAGGAAAATGACCTTCCAATTGTAGATTCCTTAATTCCTTAGTTTCTCTTTCAATGTGATAAAGAGAATAAATATTCTATGATATTTTTCCAGTGTCTACAATTGGGAATCATAACCCCTTATTTATTTGAATTACATGCCCTTTCATGAAGAGTCATGTTTATTCAAGTTTAGAATCTCCTGTCTTTCCATGAAAGATCATGATTATTCAAGGTTTCTTATTTCAATTTTACTCATCACAATAAATAGAAATAAGACTTCTGGTATCTACACAATATTTTTCATGACAATTACATCCTTTAGTCATAAACTTTACATTAAATAAATCACTTTAATTTGGCTAATTAAATAATGGCCCTAACACATTAATTTATTACATGTATGACCCCAAATATTCTAACAATCTCCCACTGGTCATATATGTATCCTTATAAATGTGTTAAACTTTATGAGCTCAAAATTTCCATTATAAACATTGGACATATCCTCATCCCGTCCATTAATTACATCAATATATAGGACCAAAGCGGTTTTCATTATATCAGTCATAATTAAACCCATCAATTATCATAAATATAAACACAACTAAATGACATAGATTAATCATGAAAAATGTAGCATGAAAATCACATGAAGATGATCAATACATGTCAATTTTCAACTGGTCCTCCTTACTTTAATGAATTTAACATTATCATACAAAGTGCAATGAACTTAATACCAAAATTTATTTCTAATCAGAACGTAATAAAATATATGAGTATGCATATATACTATCAAAACATAGAACATAAATAACAACAACGACGAACTCCCACTAAACCAAAGAATCCTCTAATTCTATAACACCCATGTGAGCAGCTTGCTCATGAAAGACCTTGGGTGGAAGCCCCTTTGTCATAGGGTCCGCTATCATGAAATTTGTCCTTAAATGCTCTATAAAAATTTGTCCACTTTGTACTCTCCCATTTTGTCAATTATAGCTTATCTTAAATTGATCAAATTGTGCAGGAAGAGATATTAACACCAAATGCACGAGTAAATTATCTGAAAACTCAAGCTTTTGTGCCTTAAATTTGTTGGAATCAATATTAGACATTTCCATAATATACTTTTTTATGTTTCCTTTGCCTTTATACTTTATAGAAATCAAGCTTTGAAGAAGTGTGCTTGTTTTCACTTTATCGCATTTAGCAAAGCGCTTTTCAATTTCAACAAGGAAATCTTTAGCATTTGTTATTTCTTTAGATATAGTATCCTTGAATTCCTCTGGAACGCCGCACTTTATGATCATAAGACTCATGCGATTAGAGCGATCCCACTTCTTATAATTTTCCTTTCATTAAAGATATTGAAGTCTATGGGAGAAGGGGATGAGTTATCATTAATGCAAGGTCAAGATCCATGCAGCCAAAAAACAATTAAAATATTTTCCTTCCGGTCCTTAAAATTGGCACAATTAAAAACTAGAACTAACAATTTGAAATAAATCATAAATAAACTCAAATAATATATGCTCAAATAATGTCATAACTCATCTCAAGATATCTAGTGCACCATCAATATCGAGTCTTTGAACAATAATATTAAATGCTAGTGATACTCTTGTTATAACAATCCAACATTGATAATAAAATATGTCAAATAATAAACCCCTCTTTGGATTGATTTATCATTCACATGTGAAGCCTTAAAATTATCACATGTTTATCATTACAAGTGTGTTTATATAATTATGTCAAATATCAATTTTCCTTTGGGTCAACTAATACTCACATAGAAACATATACACTAAAATTCAACATTTCTCATGATCAAATCCATAAAATAAAGATCACTTTGGTGATTTCTAGTCTCAATAGAATCATTTAAAATGTCAAATAACTTTAATTTAAAATGATGACAAATTAGTTTAATTAATTTCTAAAACTGAAATATATTTATACCTTATATTAATTTTCATTAATATTCTTTAGACCATTGGCATTATGCAAATGTGAACTTGTTTAATTCTCAGAACATTAGAGACTGTTAATTTTGTTTGTTACGTTAATTAGAAACAAGCAAATGAGTTTCAACTGTACGAACCGTTACTTCAATAAAAACCAATTGAAAACAACCTTTATTTCACGTGACCGGTCGCATCCTTCTATTTTCAATAATTAATCAAAAATTGAACAAATACAATAGAAGTGGGACAATTTAAAATCAAAAGAAAATTAGCAGTAAAGAAAACAATTCATTAAATTTAACGTAACTCAAAGCAATTCAATCAAATATCCATATTCATGAAATTGCTTAATAAATTTTAATTTTCAATAATCCAATGATTTAACACTAATATCAAGAATTATCAAAATTCACACATGAATCAAGTATGAGTGGCTCTGATACCACTTGTTGGAAATTTTCTAATAAATCAAAACATTATGAACCCATACTTAATTCAAGATGAAATAGAAAGCGGAAGTGTACTTTTAAAATCCATGAATTTTTAATGAGAAGATGATCTTGATAGGAAAATGACATTCCAATTGTAGATTCCTTAATTTCTTAGTTTCTCTTTCAATGAGATAAAGAAAATAAATATTCTATGAGATTTTTCTAGTGTATACAATTGAGGACCATAACTCCTTATTTATATGAATTACTTGCCCTTTCATGAAGAGTCATGTTTATTCAAGTTTAGAATCTCATGCTCTTCCATAAAAGGTCATGATTATTTAAGGTTTCTTATTCCAATTTTACCCATCACAAAAAATAGAAATAAGTCTTTTGGTATCTACACAATATTTTTCATGACAATTACATCCTTAGCCATAAACTTTACATTAAATAGATCACTTTAATTTGACTAATTAAATAATGATCCTAACACATTAATTTATTACATATATGACCCTAAAAATTCTAACATTTTCAATTTAGCAATCACATTCTTATTTTTTTCTGTTATTAGCTAATGGATTTTAAATGAGCTCGAATAAAAAACCTAGGTAGAAAAAATATAACTCTTTCCACTTAACGACATGGTATACGGTATCTTTAGCATCATTAACCATTATGAAATTGCCAGAAGTTGCTTTTTGTTTTGGTTTTTGTTGTGCACTTTTGTTGGAGTGGAGATAAGCATGTACAAATCTACAAGAAGGGGAACATAGGAAATATTGAGGGTAGATAAATTGTAACATTGTTGATTATGACAATATATATGAACATAATCCAAGTGGGACATAACTTTTTTGTGATATGATTTATAAATAGGCAAACGTGGTGGGGTTTGGGGGGTATGACAAATAGAGGGGCCAATGCATCAGAAGAAGTTGAGTGTTTGCTAGTGTTGAGTATGAGGGGGAAAATATCCATGTCCATGAATTTGAGATGAAAAGAAACATAGTATAAGGCTGCCATAAAACATACTTGAAATTGAAAATGAAGTTAAGACACTCATCATGGATACCCCACTTTCTTCAACTTTTTTTCTCGTCTTGTCAACTATCATGTTCCCTTATGTTCCTACCTAGTAGTCTAAAGATCATAGCCTATTTGTTCCAATAAATAACCAAGTAGAATGGTTTTAGATCTATCCAAAGATTTGATCTATTGAAGAAAAAAAAATTAGAAGTTACGTTACATTACACAATTAAACATGCAATTTTGAATTATTGAATTGTCATGTGTTTAAGACTGGGAAAAAGACCTATAAAAAATGCTCAATTGTAAGATTTAATTTGGAGTACCGATGCGGCAAAAAGAAAAATAGGTATGACCTCGTCAAAAGGCCAAAATGTGATCTCAACTACTATTGTTAGATTAATTGAACATCTCCTAGCAACACGTGTCGGATTATACAGAAGTTGTATTAACTATCGACCATATATAAGTCATACCACGCGCTAGTTACATGTATTATCTCACTCGCACTCTCAAATTATATCTTTCATATCTTTACAGATTTGAACGTTTGAGTGCTCGATTTGCAGGTACTCTCTGTTTCACTCCATATATATGAAGCTCTTAACCACTACATTAGAAAAAATCGTTCTCCCAACACCTCCATTTTCTCGTTTGACCATAAAATATTTGTCTCGTATGTGAGAATTGACTACTAATTCTCTTAAATTCATGTGAAAATCATATTCACCACTTACCTGAGTCAATTTTATTCAACTATGACAAAATCTAAATTCACTGAATTAACCACCCAACGTAATGCTGCCGCCGCAACGGCTAACACTCCCACCTGAGAGGCTCCACTTCATGTACATCTCCACTCCAACACAAAGTGCACACCAAAAACAAAAACAAAAAGCAACTTCTTGCAATTTCATTATTGTCAATGATGCTAAAAAAAATACGTATAACATGTCGTTAAGTGGGAGGAAAAGGATTTTTTTCTACCAAGATTTTTTTTATTTGAGTATATTTCCAATCCATTAGCTAACAGGACAAAAAAAAAAATGAGGTTACTCAATTGAAAATATAGTTGTAAGTTGTATTTCAATTTGGAATGGAGGCACATACATGTATCCATTAGATGGATTTTTATGAGGTTTTGTCCATCGTCATTATGTTAACTCAATGTTTTTTCTTTTGGTATATGTGTCAATCAAAAGTTGAAGAAACTTTAAGGCTATGTTTGGGAGTTTGGAGGGGAAGGGAGGGGAGGGCTTTGAAAAATAGGAAGAATTGGGTAAAAAGGATAAAAAGATTTTGGGTAGGAGGGTTTTGGAGGGTTTGAGTTTATTCATAAAACCAAAAACCCCATAAAATGGGGAACTCAAAAATTGTATTGAAGGAGGGTTTTGGAGGGTTTTGAAGGGCTTACATAAATTTTCCAAATATCTTTTAGGTTGTTATAGTATTCTGAAAATTAAAAATTTACTAATAATAATGACTCTTTTATCATTCTAAACAAAATCATTTTTCCAAAAAATGTCAAATATTTTCCTATATTTTTTTAAAATTTCATTTTTGGAAGTCTTTCCCTCCCCTCCCCTCCAAACTCCCAAACATAGCCTAAGGCTATGTTTGGGAGTTTGGAGGGGGGGTGAGGGGAAGACTTCCAAAAATGAAATTTTAAAAAAATATAGAAAAATATTTGACATTTTTTGAAAAAATGATTTTGTTTAGAATGATAAAAGAGTCATTATCATTACTAAATTTTTAATTTTCAGAATAGTATAACAACCTAAAAGATATTTAGAAAATTTATGTAAGTTCTTCAAAACCCTCCAAAACCCTCCTTCAATACAATTTTTGAGTTCCCCCATTTTATGGGGTTTTTGGTGTTATTAATAAACTCAAACCCTCCAAAACCCTCCTACCCAAAATCTTTTTATCCTTTTCACCCAATTCTTCCTATTTTTCAAAGCCCTCCCCTCCCTTCCCCTCCAAACTCCCAAACATAGCCTAAGAAATTCCAAATTCAATTTTTAGACATAAGTATTTTGAATTGAGTTTTGTCTCTGGGTTTGGTAACAGTGGGTGTCTCTTATCTATTTGATGTAGTTCAAAAGAACCCTCTCGATTTTTTTTTGCCTTTGATTTTTCTTTGTGTTTAGTTCTTTTGATTATCAACCATATTTCAGGTTCTTTCAACTTTTCAATATTTTAAACAATTGCTATAAGGTAAAATTTCTAAACAAACTTCATCCTAACAATAATTCCCAAGATAATAGATGCTCCAAAACTTCCAAACTAGCCCAGGCATGCAAAGAAAACAAATTGCTCAACATCGTTTACAACTTGGTATAACAACAGAACTCATATTTTTTGGTCGAGAGACTCCCGGTATTGAATAAAACTAACAATATGATGCTTCTATATAGCACTCCCTATGGAACCATATTTTTAAGGTTTAGTGATTAAAGAAACTCTCAACAACATGCTCTTGAATATGCTTTAATGATGAAAACTAACAACTAAAGTGCAAGCGTAACAAGAGGTTAAAGATGCAATCAGACTAAGTTATAGTTTAATGATCGCTGCTAAAGTCCTTCGATGGTGGAACCAAACAATAATACATCTCAAGCCTCATCTTCAAGAAGAATTCAAGCAAGTGTTTGTACGACTGAATTACTTGACAAGTCTTAAAGCTTCAGAGTGTGAAAGAAAGGAAGTGTGAAAGCTCGTCAAGTCGCTTATCAGTGATCTGAGTGTTGTAAAAGACATAAGGGCTTTTTCATAAATTTATACGGCTAATCACACACCCACTAAAACAAGTTTTAAAACTTATTTTTCTCAAAGAAATATTCCTAAAAAGGGCTTAGAGTCTTGCTCGACGAATCTGGAACAATTGAATGTTTCTAGACAACTTTTGAACTAGCTAGTCGATTAGAACATGTAACTAATCGATTGAGTTAATGCAAAAATTGTCCTTAAACGTATAAGACACTGTCTTAATAAATGGAAAGGTTATACATCTTTTCTTTACTTTTAAAACCCTTTAAACGATTATTTTATGCCTATCAATTGATTGATGCATGATGCCAATTGATTGGCACATTTAATGTGGCCCTAAAACATTTAATGCCAATCGCGAGTCTTCATATTTCACACTCGGTCTTAAATTATTTTCTTTACTTTCTCTCACTTAATATTAGTTGTAGCACTTTGAGAAAGTTAATCGTGTTTAGTGAGGAATCTGTGTAATTTTGGAAGGGTAGTATTGTAAATTCTCCAAGGATTATTTTTACCTTGGTAGAATAATTTCTCCATAAGGGGTAGTTTGTTTGGGTTCAAAAGCTAAAATTGATTAAAAGCTTTAGTTGTGGGGATTTAGGTTTTAAGTCCTTGGTTCGAGATTAGTCCGGTTTAAAACTGGTTTGAGGTTATTCTGGTAAAAAATATTGGTTCGGTTCGTAAGCTCAGTCCGGTTGAAATCTTGTTTCGGTTCGAGATAAGCCTGGAGAAAATTTTCAGGGGTTCGTGCTCAGTCTAGTCAAAAACTCTTTTCAGTTTATGAGTTCAGCTTGGTACAAAAGCTCACATTGATTCGAGATAAGCCTGTGTAAAATCTTGGTTTAGGTTGGAGACTAACTGCTTCAAGTTTTTTTTTTTGGAAAGAAGAATAATGGCCTCAATCTTCTATTTGGAAGGAAGACTAACCGCTTTTCTCCGCGTTCATTGTTTGGTTAGAAGTTAGCCTAAAACTTTACTTTTCCTTATATAATAGTGTTCGATACTTCAACCTACTAAAAGTTCTATAAAGAAGAACAAAAAAGATGTCGAAATATAAATTCCTGACCAAAGAAATAACTTTCTCTATAGGTGTATCCTCGACATATGGAGTTCGAAGTCTCTCAAAAATCCCCCTGAGCTAGACAACTATAATGAAACTAGATATTCATACGAGCACATCGAACACGTGGATAATATGCTTGACTATCACCAATCCTAGGTTGTGGTGAACTGAAAATTGTTTGTTTTGACCCTCAAAGGAGTCTCTATGACGTGGTTTAAGGCCCTTCCTGAAGGTTACATAACTTCTTGGAAAGATCTCTACGATTCTTTTATCGCCTGAAAACAGAAACTCGTGACCGTGACAATATCTTTCCTCATAAAAATCCAAAAAAAAATAAATAAAAACAAAACCTTGTAAGAATACATAGACGAATTCACCAATGTAGTCGTAGAGGAATGTTGAACAAAGTATGGGATTAAGTGTTGGACAATTGAGCTGTGGATGAAACCAAAGGAACAGAAGAAAATAGTGATGAAGGAGAAGAAGATCGGAGAGGAAAACATAAGTATACGTCATCCATTACGGGAAGTCTTCCCTGACCAAAGAACTCTTGGATGAGAATATGGTGTAAGAAAAAAATCTAGATGGGTTGAATAGACTTTTTAAAATAAAGCTTAGCTGATTTTTTGAAAATGAAATATCGAAGATTTTTCAGAGTATGCGTGCAGAAGAATTAGAGCGAATTATACTTGAATAGAAGTTAATACACTTACACACGTAATCAATTTACAACAATCACAAATTGAATTAATAATAATACATAATGTATTAAATAGAAATTTATAATTCATAATTATTTTTTAATATTAATATTATGAAAACACGGTAAAATTATAATCTTAAGAACATGAATCTAAGAAGAGCTCTTAAAATTGTTGAGTTAACATGTGTTCTAGACTGGAAAATAGATTTACAAAGAATGCTCAATTGTAAGACGTAATTTGGAGTAGCGATGCAGCAAAAAGAAATATAGGTATAACCTTGTCAAAAGGTCAAACATTTAATCTCAGCTACTAACACATTGTCTATCGCTAGATCAATTGAATATCTCCTAGCAATACACGTCGGGTTAGAATAAAGCGGTATTAACTGTCAACCATATATAAACCCTACCACGCATTACTTACATGTATTATCTCACTCTCATTCTCAAACTACATTTCTTAGACTTTTATTGACTTTAGCGTTAGAGTGCTAACTTTATATATATATATATATATATATATATATATATATATATATATATATATATATATATATATATATATATATATATATATATATATATATATATATATATATATATATATATATACTCTCCGCTCCACCCCATATGAAGCTCTTACTAGTGCACTAGAATAAATCATCCTCCCAACACCTCCATTTTCTTGTTTGACCATAAAATAGTTGTGTCATATGTGGGAATTGCCTACTATTTCTCTTAAATTCATGTGAAAACCATAATTTTTTCACTGCTTACCTGATTCAATTGATCTTCTTTTTACTCTAACATTTAGTCAATTTTATTCAACTATGACAACATCTAAATTCTCTCAATTAACCACCCAACGTAACGCTCCTACTGCGACGACTAACACTCCCACCTGAGAGGCTCCACCTCATGTACATCTCCACTCCAACACAAAGTGCACACAAAAAACAAAAACAAAAAGCAACTTCTAGCAATTTCATTATTGTCAATGATTCTAAAGATACGTATAACATGCCCATAAAAAAAAAAAAAAAGATACGTATAACATGTCGTTAAGTCGGAGAAAAGGGAAGTTTTTTTTCTACCAAGGCTTTTTTTATTTGAGTTCATTTCCAATCCATTAATTAACCGGACAAAAATAATGATGAATGAGGTTACTAAATTGAAAATATAGTTTTGAGTTGTATTTCAATTAGGAATGGAGGCACATATATGTATCCATTAGATGGATTATTATTAGGGCAATTTCTTTTCTCATTTTTATACATTTTTATAAACTATTTGTGAAAATCTAAAATGTCTTTTGATTTTTAAGAGATGCATTTTGAACGTATTTATTTTTTATAAAGTAAATGTAAATGCGTTAGTTACCCTATTATACTTAATTTGGAAGACGCATGTTTAGATAAACACTACTTTTTTTTACGAAAAAACATATTTTTGGATATACATATCCGTGAAGTGTTTTGTTTTATTTTTTTTAAATTTAGTATTGCGTGTATCTAGATAGACAGATCTAATATCCTTGCATCAGCAATAGAACAAATATGTAAATATCAACAATATCTCTATTAAAAAAATTAGAAAACAATTAAAATTATAAAATTTAAATATACAACTAAAAATCAAATAAAATTAAATTAAGACTCTATAAATTTTTTTACATTATTTTTGAATATATGAAAACCGAAAATAAATCAAATAAATAGAAAAAAAAGGAATTTAGGGTAGGGTGCTGCATTTAGTACCTAAATACGAGAGTTTGATCCCTGATTTTTTATTGATGAAATGACACAGTAAAATTTATATTCATAATCAATTTTTCAGAAAACAAAATTTCTTATGCTAGGTCGCGTAAAGACCATAAAGGCATGAACATAAGAGTCAGAACGGGAGGATACAATTCCTATGACTCTAATATTGGATAAAATCGACAGAAAATCCTCTGAAACGACGTCGATTTCAATTATAACAAATAGTAAATAGGGGCCAAGGATGTTTTTGGAGATGCATCTCCGAATTCACCCTAGAAATTTTTAAATGCAGCTCAAAACCAAATTTTGAGAAAAATGGGGTGTTTGCTTGATTTACGAAGTATGAGGAGATTTAAGGTGCGTCCGAAGATGCAACTCCCAAAAATTATGAGGGCGATTTCAAATTTTTAGAGGTGTGGGTCACACCATAAGGATAGAAAAATTATCTTTTAAGAGATTTTAGCCATAATCATTGTGTCCACCAAAAGTCGAAGAAACTTACAGAAATTGCAAATTCAATTTTGTCCACCAAAAGTCGAAGAAACTTACAAAAATTTCAAATTCAATTTTTAGAGTTTTTGATCATTCAAAAAAATTAAACGTAGTGAAATGTTTGTCTCTTTAGTTATACTTATGAATTGAGTTTTGTCTCTGGGATTCGTAATCGCGGATGTTTCTTCTCTATTTGATGTAGTTCGAAGGAATCTCTAGGTTTTCTTTTTTTTCCACATTTTTTCTTCGTGTTTAGTTGTTTTGATTATTAGCCGAAGTATATCTCAAGTCCTTTCAACTTTTCAATCTTCTTAACAATTGCTTTAAGGTCAAAATTCTAAACAAACTCCATCATAATAATAAATCCTTAGATAGTATATGCTCTAAGGTGAAGGATAACATGGTGAAGCTAAATTATATCTCCATCATGGTGAACTACTAAAATAACCATTGATTTACTAGTAAATAAATTTAATGGTTATGATTGATTGTGGGTGACCTACTAATAAGGTAATCTATACAAAATTAAATACTTACACTTATACCCCAATATTTATTATAAATTACAATTATAATTTGAATATAAATTTAATATTAGTAAAAATTAAAAAATAATTTTATATTAAATGTATAAAATCAATTAAAGTATAAAACAGAATGAAAAATTAAAAACAATGATTTTCTTAAACTTTTTTATATTAATTAACCATAATTTATGTGTTGAATATTTTATTAGTAATTTTAAATATTATTTATATTAATTGATCATGATTTTTCTTGGTACAAGAATCGATCATAATTTTTTTATACAAGAGTTGATCATGATTTAACATTACACATTTGATTAGTGATTTTCTAAACAAACATTTAAAATAATTTAAAATAATTAAGCAACAAAATATTTTATTCACGATCTATTAAAACTTATTTGTACTAATTTAATAGTTTTTTTAATAATTACTTACACATTGTTATTTAAAGCCTATTTTAGAAAATAGTGTTAAAATATAAGTTTGTTTTAGCAAATAAAGAAAAAAAAATGTTCCACAATTTCAAATTGTTGTTGTTTTTATAATTTATATGGTCACATTTATTGTTATTATCTTATAAATCAACAAGTTTATTTGACTGGAATAATTTGTTGCAAATGAACCAAAAATTTTATTTAAGAGTGATTTGTCGGTGATGCTCAACTTTGACGCATATTTAAGATGGTTTCACAATGATAATTTTTTATGTGAGAAATGATAGTGATTTCTAACATTTTTATTTTTATATTTTAATAATTTATTATTTATCTTAAAAAATTATTTATTTTATAATTTATATTTAAATATTTATTTGAGTTAGTGGATAATTTTATAAATTTTTTTGTGTAAATTATAAAAATACAAATGTAATTAAAAAATCAATTGGATAATTGTATAATTGTTAGAAAATTTGTTAACCTATTATAGTAGATATTTTAATAGTTCACCATGATGGACCAAAATATTTAATTCACCATGTTAACCTTCACCATGCTCTAAAGCCTCCAAACTAGCCTAGGCATGGAAAGAGAAAACTAACTTCTTAACATCGTTTATAACTTGGTATAATAACAAAACTCACATTTCATGGCTAGAAGACTCCCAGTATTGAATTATACCAATAATATGATAATCCTATATATCACTACCTATTGAACCATGTTTTGTAGGTTTAGTGATCAAGTAAGCTCTCAACAACATGATCTTGAATATGCTTTGATGATGACAACTAACAACTAAAGTGCAAGCAAATCAAGCGGTTAAGGCTATAATTTGACTAAGTTCAGGTTTAATGATCACTACAAAATTCCTCTGATGATGGCACCAAACTAGAATACATCTCAAGCCGCGTCTTCAAGAAGAATTCAAGCAAGTATTTGTATAACTACATTACTTGACAAGACTTGAAGCTTCAGAGTGTGCAAGAGAAAAAGTGTGAAAGCTCGACAAGTCGCGTCTGAGTGATTTGAATGTTGTAAAAGACACAAGGAATTTTTGGTAAAGTTATACGCTAATCACACACACTACAATAAGTTTTAAAACTTATTTTTCTCAAAAAAAAAATCCTGAAAAGTGATTGGATTCTTGCTAGATGGATCTGGAATTGTCTGAATGTTTCTAGACAAATTTTGAACTAGCCAGTTAATTGGCACCTATACCTAATCAATTAGGTTAGTGCAAAATTATCCTTAAACGTTTAAGACAATGTCTTAATGAATGGAAATGGCTCTATATCTTTTATTTCCTTTTAAAACCCTTTAAAAAATTATTTTTATACCTATCAATCGATTGGTGCATGATGCTAATCGATTAGCACATTTAATTTAGCCTCAAAAAAATTTCTTTTTTGTGTCACCTTCTAGCCTATAAATAGAGTTCCTTTTCTTCACATTTTCACATCAAGAATTACGAACCTTCATATCTTACTCTCTCTCTCTCTCTAAAATTATTTTCTTTACTTTATGTCACTTAAAACTAGTTGTAGCGCTTTGATAAAAGTCTTCCGTGTTTAGTGAGGCATCTGTGTAATTCTGGAAGGATAATATTGTAAATTCTCTAAAGAATATTTTTACCTTGGTAGAATAATTTATATACAAGGGATAGTTTGTTTGGGTTCAAAAGCTAAACACTGTTAAAAGCTTTCGTTTTGGGGATTTAGATTTTAAGTCCTTTGTTCGAGATTAGTGATGTTTAAAATTTCAAGTTGGTTCGGAGTTATCCTAATAAAAAATGATTATTCGGTTCATAAGCTCAGTCCGGTCAAAAGCTTGATTGGTTTCGAGATAACCCTGGAGTAAAATCTCAGTGGTTCGTGCTTAGCCTGGTGAAAACCTCAGTTCGGTTTGTGAGTTCATACTAGTTCAAAAGCTTGCATTAGTTCAAGATAAGCCTGTGTAAAATCTTGGTTTAGCTTCAGGACTAACTGCTTCAAGTTGTTGTTTGGAAAAAAGAATAACCGCTTCAATCCGCTGTTTGGAAGAAAAACTTACCGCTTCTCTCCGATATTCATTGTTTGGTTAGAAGTTAGCCTGAAACTTCACTTTTCTTGTATCTGATAGTTCAACCTACTAAAATCTCTTTAAGGGAGGAAAAAAGATGTCAAAATACAAATTCCTGACAGATATCTCTCCTCATCAAAATCCGCGACAATGGAAACCCGCGATAAAGGAAACTCGCGACAATATCTCTCCTCATCAAAATCCAAAAACAATAAAAAGGAACTCTTTGTTAGAACATAGTTTGGTTCTACATCATCGAAAGAGTTTTGATGATAACAGACACATAATTTTAGGTAAGAACAAATATGCACTCTAATCCTACGTTTTAATTTGCAGAAGTTCTGAAGTATGTAGAAGGCTGCATTGAGAGAAGCTTATAAGAAGAAGATGTTCTAGACAATGATTTCTCAGAAGCAGAAGACTGCATTGAGAGAGGATTTCAAGAATAAGAAGATCTAGACGTATTATTTTCATCTTCTTTTCTAAATACTTATCATATATTCTTTTCAAATCTCTCTTAGCGGTATTGCATCTTCTTCTCATCTTCTTTTCCAAATACTTATCACATATTCTTTTCTAGTCTTTCATCTCTTAAGTTCTTTCTTTTTCATCTTATTATTTTTATTCTACTGTTCTCTCTTCCAATTACATTTTTAATGTTCCTTTCTTATCTAATCTCATATCTTCTGCTCTTTCTTTTTCATCTTCTGTAATATTTCATCTCCTCTTTTTTTCTATTTCATTATAATATTTTTGATATTATTATATGCTACTATTTTATGTTTTTTATTTCGCTTTTATCTAATATTGTTTTTGTATATTAAATGAAAAATTGTTATTCGAATATGATAAATTTTGTTGTTATTTGATACCGCATAAATGACTAAATACAAAGTTATGTTCTCTCATTATGTGTATGTATGGCTCAATAAATTTTTATAAAAAAAAACCGAACCAACCAAACCAATCCAAACCACATTGGTTTGATTTGGTTTGGTTCGGTTTGGTTCGGTTTTATTTTTAAAAGCCAACCGAACCACACACTTTTTCCTCTTTTGTTTCAGATGATTTTTTACGTCAAAACCACTCAAACCGCACCGCAAACACCCCTAGTAACAACTCCTAAGAGATAAGAGGATTCAATCCCAACCATTGGATTAATCAAGAGAGAGAAATTAAATTATTTATTAAAATATTAATATAACTATTATTTCTCTCTCTTGATTAATCCAATGGTTAGCATTAAATCCTCTTATCTCTTATTTAAAAACTCTTCTACTTGATACATTCCATATATTATATATATATATATATATATTAAGGGACGTATCCTATGAGAATGTAATTTTTATGTGAGAACATGAGAATGAATTTGAACCATTAAATTTAAAAATAAATTATGAAGATCATGTGTCATTCTTTTTTTCTCTCCCTCCTCCATCATATATATATATATATATATATATATATATATATATATATATATATATATATATATATATATATGTATAATATCATATTAGAATGACATTTTTATATGAGAACATGAGAATGAATCTGAACAATTAGTTTTTAAAATAAATTGTGGAGATTATGAGAGAATCTTTTTTTTATATCTCCTCCATTATTAAAATAAATGATTGATGAAAGAGAAAAAAATATCGATATATAATCTCCACCATTTATTTTAAAATCTAATGGTTCAGATTCATTCTCACGTTCTCATATAAAAATGTCATTCTCATATGATACATCCTATATAAATCATAACTACTTTGCTATTCTTATTGTTACTAGATACAAAACTAGACTATAAAAAAAGAGGTATCATCTCTAAATAAATTGTTTAGGAAATTTCTTAACCCACCTCATAGGTATGAGCCGCACCATCGAATTGACGAAATTGCCCTCGTGCTTTCTTAGATGCATCTCCGGAAGCACTCATTTTTTGTTTGACGTTGTTTCGTTCTATAGATGCACATGCGGAACACTTCCGTAGATGCATCTACGGAAAGGTTTGACGTTATAACTCGCGCCGGACCTTTCCCCTCCCTCATTCTTCACATTTTCAAACTCTAAACTCTCAAACCTAAATATCAAACTTCAAATTTCTTTCTCCCGAGTTCGGAAGACATTGTCAACATCAAGTATCAGCACATTCCATCCAGTTCCTATCTCTATTTAACCGATAAGTTATCGACATTTCAAATTATTTTAGAGTATTTGTAAAATCGAATTAGAATTCGATATTTAGGTGTAGAAATGATTGGATAGGTTCTGGAATAGTGTTTATAGATAATGTAGGTAATGTTTTATGTTTAAAACGTAAGATCAAGCCACAAAAATGGACATTTTGGTAATTGAACAGTGGAATGCAGCCAGACGTATATGGGATAGAGATGTAAGTTTTATTTGATAATTACGTATTTATTTATTTTCTTCAGTTCTAACCTTGCTTATTACTAACCGTTTGAATTTTTAAAAAATTTCACAATAGAGATCCTCAGAGGTTCTACAACCATGGGCGGAAGATTTAGGATCTAGCACAGCCTGACGAGCAGTGGTTTCAAGAGGTGATGGCTGCTTCAAGCAAGCATGAGGGACCTCTGTATGCTCGGCTACCATACTATACATAATGGTATGCTTGTGACCTTTGCGGAGAGATGGCATCCTTAGACCTCCTCATTTCATCTACCCCACAGTGAGATTACCATCACCCTAGATGATGTGGCATGCCTACTTCATCTACTTACCAGGGGTACCCTCCTTCGTCACGGTATGATGACGAAGGAGGAAGCTCAGGAGATGCTGATTGCTGAGCTGGTGGCTGATCCCGATGACGCCCTTGAGGAGGTGGAGAGGACACGAGAGGCCCACGTCAGGTTTAGCTTCCTATAGAGACATTATGATTCGGAGCTCACTGCGGAATAGCAGGCTGAGGGGGACGAGTTGGAGCAGGCTACACACAGAGAGCGGGCGCTGAGATGCTACTTCCTATATTTGATAGGCACTTAGCTTTTTATGGACACGAGCTCGTCGTACACAGACGTCGTCTACCTGACGTACTTATCAGATATAGCACGTATCCATGAGTACAACTGGGGAGAAGTTGTACTGGCGTACAGTTACCACAGACATGGAGAGGGATGTCTGTGGAAGGAAAGGACAGTTGCAGGCAGTTGTACTCTTTTGGTGGTAAAAATCTTATACTCTTATGGTTTTTTATATTTTTTTATAGTACTTTAAAATAACCGTGTTTTTTTTCCTGGGTTGGATACTACATCACTTCCCAGACATTATTGGCTGGGGATAGGTGCCCTACCTACACGGAGGTCATGCCGCGTGCCAGTGCTTTCACCCCCTTAGAGGGAACCATGTCCATGAGGAGGCACGGGCGCCACTAGCAGAGCACGACTGGAGCTGTGCCGAGGGGTACATCTCCTGGTACTATAGAGTCTCACACCCATACATGCTTCCAGCTGCAGAAGAATGTCCGTCCAGACCAGTCCACGAGGAGATTCTCCATGCGCATCAGGCTCAGTTGGACCACACTCAGGATCTTCTTCCTCTGTGTTGTCTGATAGCTGACAGAGGCCTCGGAGCCATTGCAGAGGGTTTATTTTCTGAGGGACTGATTATAGGCGTGTGCTGGATGATATGATCAGGCTGGTAGAGATTGCATTTTTGTACAGTCGACATCGTGCTAGGACCCGTGGGACACTTGACGCTAGGGGTATAGCCAGCAGAGCCCTTGGTGGACGCAGAGGCGAAGGTAGAGGAGATGCGCAGGATGGTACGCAGGATGATACCCGACATACTCAGTAGTTATATTTGATAATGTATTTATATATCATTTTTGTATGTATTTGATGTTGTACTCGACACTTTGATCGACATTATTTATATATTGTATTTTTATTGGTCTATCTGCTGTCGTCTTTAAAATGCATTACTGAATCTGAAAATGTATGTCTTTAAAAATGGAGTTTCTCAATGAAAATGACATGAATTCAAAAAATAGCAAACTATTCCGTTGATGCACCTACATAACACTCTATTTTCACCATATTCCGTGGATGCATCTACGGAAGTATAACTAAACAAAAAAAAGTGAAATTAACTGTGTTTTTTTTAATTTTATACGTTTCTGTAGATGCATCTACGGAAGGAATCAAATTTTTTCAAAATATAGGGTGCTTCCGAATATGCATCTACGGAAGTACGGGACAAATCTTAATTAAAGTTTAATTTTTAGAAAAACAAAAACATAAAATTGAAAGAAAATATATTTATTTTTAAATACGGTACATGGAAAAGTGAAAATAAAAACAGTAGAAAGTGAAGAAAGCCACGTAAGAAGTAGAATTTAGTGTATAGGTTGGTATCTCTTTTTCAGGAATATGGATGCGAAAGTTGGTTTCCGGTCAGCTGACATGATAGTGACAAGTGTACGTTTAGGAATCAGAAAAACTCTGCACCCTCAGCTACACTGTTCTTCTTGCATAGAGAAAGACAATCACATGGCCTGACTGTGATTTTTCAATTAAATTCAGCATGGATTAAATAATTCATTTGTAGTTTAATTATTCAATTTCAAATTACTTGTTTTTAATAATTTTGGTAAATTTTTAAAGTATTTTTTAATAAATTAAATAATAAAATTTATAATATATATATATATATATATATATATATATATATATATATATATATATATATATATATATATATAGTATATGAAAGCTAGCAATCTGTTTTAAATTTAGAAAATTAAAAGAATAAAATACTAAAAACAAAGTTTGTGAAAACTAGCAATCTAACTCCATGAAAAAAGAGAATGGAGAGTGAACCATAATTTTATTTCACTAATATAAACAAACTTATAAACTATTGATTCACTTTTATATGTATATTATACTAACCGTTCTTGACTATCTCTTAAGTTAGTTATAAGTTTTTCTTGTTTGTTATCAGTTGAGGCAGACTAACTTTCTCTATTACAAACTACCTTGTTATTTGTATCCATACAATTAACATGCCTCTTAAGTTATACTAATAAATATCAATCATTTCTGTCTTGATTTGTAAGCTACTATTAAAATGACCAAGATGAAGGGATTTAGTCAAAATATTAGGAATTTGCTTTATAGAAGACAATAGAAGCAAATACAAAACTTTTGCATGCTCTGTCTCGAATTTCATGACAATAGGTGTGTGGCTCATGTATCGTCATAGTAGAAGATGATAGGAGGGAGATATCTAAAAATCATGTAACAAGTATAAGAGGTACTAGTATTGCTTTAAACAAGTGGCTTGAGCTAATGCTTTATTCTCTACAGATGATGATTTAAATACAATTGATTGTTTCTTGATTTTCCATCTTATCAACGAGCTTCCAAGGAAAAAAAATTATTGTGGACCTCTTAGTGTCGTGAGATGCCCCAAATCATAATCAAACAAACCTTTCAGGTTTAGTGCATTTAAAAATTGATCGAGTTTACTTATATCATACGAAATCTCAGGTCTAAAATGAGTCAGATACATTAATATTACTAATCAATCTTTATATAATCTTTATATGTTGTAAATTCATTAAAAGTTAATCAAATGAGTTATGAAGTTGGAAGTGTTGTTGCAGTGTAGAGCAAGGTTTGATTCCAAGGAGGCCAACATCGACCGAATTTGTGACCGAATTCAGTGTTCTTTTTCATAAAATAAAATAAAAAATTGTGAAACCTAGGAATTGAACTTGTGACCTCCACATATTTTAAGAAGAACTTACCACTACACCACTTTACATCTATTGTTATATTTTATATTTAAACATATATACATATAATTTTTTACAAATATATTATATGTTAAAACAATAAAAAAATATAAAAATTTTATTAAAATTAAAAATTGAAAGAGAATTAAAATCTTTAAAAAAATGTAAAGGAAATAATAATATAATAAAGAGGATTAAAAATAAAAAAACAAAACAAAAAATATTAGTGACCGAAATTTCGGTCTCTAATTTATATATATAAATTAAATTGCATAAAAAAATTTTTTTGTGACCGATTTAGTGACCTCTTAAAATTTGCTCATGAATATCAAATTTTGGTGGCTAATTCGGTCACTACAGTGACTAAAATTTCGTTCATTAAATTTTGGTCTCTAAATCGGTGGCTGGTGTATTTTAGTGACCGATTTAGTGAAATTGGCTCATGAATATCATATTTCGGTTGCTAATTCGGTCACTACAGTGACCAAAATTTTTTGGTCACTAAATCGGTCACTAAAAACGAATTTTCTAGTAGTGAAAACTAGAGCATACTTTATCTAACATAGCAAAATCCAAATTTTTGTTTTTGCCACTTTAAATCCTAAGTCTTTGATGATAAGCTTGTAATACTACCAGAAAATGGGTGATTTGTTAGGGGAACAATCCCTCATAACCTTGACATACGCACTTTAGTATGTCTTCATGAGCAATCTTGAGAATTTTTCAAGCCTCCTTAGCTTGAGTTCATTTGTTGATTAGTTAAACGACATTCTTTCCCTCGCACCAATCCCAGTGGACACGATAAAATCCAGAATACTTCCAAAACTTTTGCTTGTTGCTTTACCGCAATAACAAAATGGCGCTGTTGTCGGGAATTGATGTTTTGATATTGAATTGCATCGCAATAGTTTATATGGTTTTGAGCTTTGTATATATCATATATATTGTATATTTTCACTTATATATTTTTACTTGAATATGTTTACGTATGAGTATATGTGTTTGGTGAATATTGGCTAAACAAGTTGAAATCGGACCAGTTCTTAAATTCAAATTTTTACATCTCAACTTGTGTATCCAACATTCACTTGTTTTTCCTTTTAGTATGATTATAGTTGTTTTGTTTTCATACTTGTATATATATGTTAATTAATGTGTGCACATATTTGTATATTTGCGTTTTTGATGTTCGTGCAAGTGTTGTATATATTTGTACCAATGACATTTGTTAAGTGTTTCAATTATAACACTTTCTTTAGGCTTGCGCGGCGAGACATCACCATGGAATTGACGAGAGGAAGTTACTATCCAGGCACAATAAAGACGTCAGGCTACAATGAAAAACAAGCACTTATTGAGAGGCACCCCAATGGATTTTCATTTTGTACATTTTCACATTCTTTGTGTAGGTAATAAAATGCAAGAATGGGTTGGAAGATTAAGCTTTGAAATCATTTGAAAAAACCATGTTGCAGGTAGCCCGCTTAGCGTGCTCTGTGCGCGCTTAGCGCGGTCTGCTGCACATGGACAAATCTCTTTTTCTCTTCCACTCTTGGCCCATTATTTTACTTATATTGTACTTGTTAGCATTATTTTTAGTAGTTTTAATAATGATTGTTTGTTGTTTGGACTCCAATTTTGGTCTGTTAACTTGAAGATTTTTAAGGTGATTTTTCAAGTTTGATCATTTCAACTTGCGAATGTACGGTAATGATATTTTTGAATTTGTATCATTCAAGGTACTCGTTTATCTCTTTCTATAACATAACATGCTTAGGAAACTTTTCATTTGAACAATTTTCATGAAATTCATTCTTTTGCATTATTTGTTTTTTATTGGATCACTTTAAATCCTATCCCCAAATGTAAGGAAGCTTTCCATTGTGTACCATATACTGAAGACTGACAGTTATTGTTTTAACTAGATTTTATTATGTTTAATCTGTTTTTATGTTGATTGTATAAAAGCATGAAGAGGAGCAAGGCATTTTGTTTCATTTTGAGCACAACCACCTAGCCAAATAGTCATTTCACCCTGTAAGTGGGGGATTATTTGCTAACCCCTTTTGAGCTTTTGTCAATATCCATGTTGCACTTGAACTTGATGCCTGTCTATGAGTATTTAGTTCTCCTTTTTGTATAGATTTTGATCTTTGTTTTCTTGAACCCTTAACCATGATTTATGGTTTGAATTTTTACCTTACCTTAGAAAGTAGGGAGTATTCACACTTTGATGTTGGTTGAATTCAAATAGGGGAGAGAAATGTTTGCTAGCTCATTGATAGTTGCTATGAGGTTGAAAAAGAAAAGAAAAAAAATTGTAAAAGGAAAAGAAAAAGAAAGAAAAAAGAGAAATATTTGGAAAAAGAAAAAATGAATCAAATAATTGAGCTAAATAAGTATTGTGTTTGGTGTGACAATGTGAGAATGTAGAAAAAGTTTGATTGAGATTTTGTTGTTTGAAACTTTGTGTATTGATCACTCCCTTAAGTTTAGGAAAGTTTTTGTTTCAATTAGCTTTAGAAATTTCCCCTTGTTTGTTAACCAAGCCACATTACAACCTTGAAAAGCCCTTCTGATTCTTGCTTTTGTATTTTCAATATGAATTTTTGGAGGAATGCATAATTTAATCTTATATTTGCAAGATTGTTGGATGAGTGTTAAAGGCCCTCACTTTTGTGTATTTTTTATCCCTTGATGAATTTTTCCTAGGTGTGATTCATGATTGAGCTTGTATTGTTTTAGATTGTTCAGTAAGATTTTTGTACTTAGGATTCGTTTCGTATATAGTTTGTGGCACTTATCGACTCTTTTTCCTAAACTTGTGCGTGAATTCGCACGTTTTAGTTAGATTTAAACATATTGTGTATAATTTGTGTTTTGGATTCATTTATGCACCGATTGACAGTTTTCATCTCTTTTGTAGGTTTTTTGCATGGTTGAAGCATTAGGTAATAAAGGCCAAAGGCAAAGCTTCAAGAGTGTAATTTTGGAAGAGAAAATATGAGTTGTAGACGAGGCTAAGCGCGGTCTGTGCGCGCTTAGCACGCTCTAGAGCTGAGGAACCAGTTTTGGAAAAGAGTTTCGCGCTAAGCGCGACTTGTGGGCGCTTAGCGCGTGTTCAGGAGGTTTGAGTAATAAATGGGAGTGCACTTAGCGCGGTGTTGCGGGCTTAGCACAGTCTCTGTTTTTTAGTTTCGTAAATAGATTCATTCATATTTTTAGATTATGGTTTTGGGGATTTTTTATCTTCTAACTCCATCCATTTCATTCTTAGGTTGATTAGCTTAGAAAATAACATTGGGTCTTACATTTGGATGATCGGAGGTGGATTCTTCATCAATCGGAGCTAACAACTCGCGAGATGTTCGGTTTATCTCCCTTCCTCTTTGTGTATTTCTCTTGTGTTGGGTTTGTTTGTATATTTTCTTGGAACATATGTATATTTATCGCTCAAGGAGTTGTATAAAACTTGCTTTAAAAATCGTTATTGTTGTCTTTCTTGATCTTTTTGCATTTATATTTGGATTTGTGTTGCTATAGAGATATATCTCACAGATTCTGATTAGGGATGAACTTCTGTTAGTTTCTGGATTCTAGAGATAGATTTAGAGCTAACAATCACTTGTGTGTCAAAGCTTAATGCTTCCGTGTTTTTGCTGCGTTTGAGAGATCGCCGACGCGAGAATACAGATGTTCTCACAACTTTGCGTTAGAGATAACCTTGGTTGTGACTTTTCTCGTAGGTATTTCAGAAATGGACACTGATGTAAGAGATACGTGATGATAATGACGAGTATTGTAGGTCGAGTGCAGTTGATCGATAGGTTTAAGTTTATGACGAGTAAGTGTATATTCATGCCTGATTCGTTATTCTCTCCGAAGAATGTATTTATTTCCTGTTTATAAGTTTTATTTTTATTTCATTGTAACCCAAGCTCAAAAACTTTGAGATTGTTAAACGACATTCTTTCCCTTGCACCGAACCCTGTGGACACGATAAAATCTGGAATACTTCCAAAACTTTTGCTTGCTCCTTTACTACACCAACAAAATGGCGATGTTGTCGTGGATTGGTGTTTTGATATTGAATTGTATCGCAATAGTTTCTATGATTTTGAGCTTTGTATATATCATATATATTGTATATTTTAACTTGTATATTTTTACTTATATATGTTTACATATGAGTATACGTGTTTGGGGAATGTTGGCTAAACAAGTTTAAATTGGACCAGTTCTTAAATTCAATTTTTCACTTCTCAACTTGTGTATCCAACATTCACCTATTTTTCCTTTTATTATGAATATAGTTGTTTTGTTTTCATACTTGTATATATATATATATATATATATATATATATATATATATATATATATATATATATATATATATATATATATATATATATATATATATATATATATGTTAATTAATGTGTGTACATATTTGTATATTTGCGTTTTCTTTTTTGTTTGTGCAAGTGTTGTATATATTTGTACCAATAACAAATATATGTATAAGTTTTGAAAGGTTTAGTGAATCCTTATCATTCAAAATAGTGACTTTTCTTGATGAAAATATGCAACTTTTCGTTTGCTATTCGATTACCAAAGTCCTAATAACACAACTTGAATTTTTAATATTATTTCAAAAATAGATAACTATGACGGCTATGAAAGTGATATGGCGGTTTCAACTACCATAATTTACAAAAATTACATTTTTTTCAAAAATTTAAAAAAGAATGAACTGGTAACCGATTACCATATTCTAGTAATCGATTACCACAACTTTGAAAGTTGAAAATCAGTTTTTTAATGGCATTGTTTGAAAGGTTTTAATGCATGATGTTTGAAAGGTCATATTATCCTTTTATAATTCAATTCGAAGTTTATATATTTATTGAAGGATTGGTAAAACACTCAGACCACATATGATATGATAAACTCATCTTTTAGGACATGTTGGAGGAACAAAATGAAAGCCCAAATTTACAACTAATAACATTAACAATAACACAAACAACAATATTTATCAACAAAAACATCAACAAAAACATCAACATACTTCAACATTCTTCAACATACTTCAACATTTATTAACATACTTCGACATTATAAACATACTTCAACACAAACAACAATATTTATAAACAAAAACAACAACTTACTTTGACATAAACAACAATTATAAAAAAACAAAGATATAAAAACTATAATCTCATTTTAGCAACAATAAAACAATAAACCTTATGTTGGACCAAGACAAATGTTTCACGTATATTTTGAACAAGAAAAACTAAAAAAACAAAACAAATATTTTGAACAACAATAATATTATAACTCATAAAATGTTTCACGAAAGTACCATTAATTGAAAAGATTCGTGAAAATAAAGATAAGGGTACCTTTTCTCTTGAAAGGATTCATGTTATCTTCCCTTGATTCATACTTGTTGGAGATGTAATGTTTGAGTTTTGATAGTTTGGGTTAAGGCAGGAGAAGTTAGGGTTTCCTTTGAGCGCTGTCTATTATGAAATGATATAAGTTAGCTTTTATAGATAATATATTTCATCACAGTTCATAAAAAAATCATGGTGAATTGTCATTCTATTTCACCACGGTTGTGAATTTGGATCTTAGTGAAAAGGGTTTAATTTTGTTTGAAAGTAGAACTTTATGGAACACACCCTTTTTTGTAACAAAAAAAAAGGAAAAATGTTGGTTCTACGATTCGAAGCGTGTACCCATTTACCTATCACCATGTTTGGGAGTATGGACCATGGTGAAAAGTGTTTTAGTAAATGAAGGCGCCTCAATAGGAGTTATTACTTCAGTTGATTATATGACCAAGGTAATAAGAGGTTACAAAATGTATACTTTGTAGTAATGATATATAGATGATTTAACTCGAAACATGTGATTTTTATGACTTTATATGGTTGTTTTATAGATAATCTCTATTTATAATTATATATTTTATTTGTGTTATACTAGTACAAAAATGTTAATTTACACCCGTTTTTTATTAAATTTACACCCATTATTTTTAATAAAAATCGGGTGTATATCCACAGGGTGAAAAATGTCTAACGCATTTACACCCGTTTATAAAATGGGTGTAAATACGTTTGTAATTACTCCCTATTTTAAGAATATCGGGTGTAAATATGTTCTACGTTACACCCTATTTTAACAAAAATCGGGTGTAATTACGTTTTTAATTACATCCTATTTTAATAAAAATCGGGTGTAATTATGTTTTTAATTACACCCTGTTTTAATAAAAATCGGGTGTAATTAGGCGTAACTACGTTTTTAATTACACCCTGTTTTAATAAAAATCGGGTGTAATTGGGCGTAATTACGTTTTAATTACACCCTGTTTTAGTAAAAATTGGGTGTAATTGAGCGTATTTCCGTTTTAATTACACCCTGTTTTAATAAAAATCGGGTTTAATTGGGGGTAATTACGTTTTAACTACACCCTGTTTTAACTAAAATCGGGTGTAGATACGTTCTTAATTACACCCTGTTTTAATAAAAATCAGGTGTAAATACGTCATTTATGAATGAACAATTATATTATATTTAAATCTATTTACACCCTATTTCATATACACCATTTAGTTATATTTCATTTTCAGTCATA
This sequence comes from Vicia villosa, assembly GCF_029867415.1. Lineage (NCBI taxonomy): Eukaryota > Viridiplantae > Streptophyta > Magnoliopsida > Fabales > Fabaceae > Vicia > Vicia villosa. The sequence continues at coordinate 65,695,270 of NC_081186.1, read as the reverse complement.
ATATTGCAAATACTATAAAATCATACACATAAAAATCATATTTTAACTAAGTCAAAATATTTTTAATATTAACCAAAAAGTATACAAAATCATGTGCATTCATAATATTTCAAATACTATAAAATCATACACATAAAAATTATATTTTAACCAAGTCATAACACTTTCTTCATATATAATTTTACGCCATGTTTGACGGTTAGCTTCGGTGTTCTCTAGTCCAATTGAATCCAACCGCTTTCCACATGTAGCATTGGATTCATCCATGGCCAAAATACTACGCCCTGGAGAAGCAACTGCTTTCCACAATTCGATCCGGAGGAAGACCTTCTACATTCGTGTACACCGACTTCATCTTCTCAAGCAAAGTCTACAAAATTATTCATTATATAGCCATTCAGAGCCACACAACAAACCTCTAATTTCTTAAAAACTACGAGGTTAAAAAATGTTTTACCGTTTTGCCAGCCTTGTCAATCCCTAAAATGGGTACATGAAGCTCTAACTTGTTGAACATGTACTGCCAAAGTCTATAAAATAATGAAAACATCCTTTGTTGAGAATGTTATCACAAAAAGTGGCAAGAAGTTCTGCACTAGAGTTTCCAGCAACACCTTTGTTGCAAAAGACCTCAAAAGCCTCTTTAAGAGCCTATATGATCAAATCTTTCAGATTTACAAGTTTTCATATCTCACCTTCACAATGTCACCTGAAACATGAAGAATATTACAAACTTTTCCTTTATACCGGTTCGTAATTTCTATAGTAGCTTTATCACCCTACCATTACAATCAATCAGACATCATCAATCATAAAACTCATTGAAAAAAGCATACATCAAATCAAATCACTCACCTCTTGAACATACCATTTGAGAAGCTCACATTCTGCCATACCTCTTGAACAAATTCTTAAGCCTACCTAGTAAATGTTTAATACCTACAAAATGGTGAGAAAATCTAAGTCTGTCTTTGGAGTTATCAGTCTAGATTAGTCAATGGCTCATTTGATTTTATTGGCATAAATTATTACTCTTCTAGTTATGCTTCTGATGCACCTCAATTAAGAAATGCCAATGCTAGCTACCTAACAGATTCTCTTTCTCAAATTGTAAGTACAACATTGACTTACCGATATTTATTAGGAAAATATTTGATGAATTAATCTAATTATCTTTTCAACTGAATTAATTTTAATTTTAAATTTCATATAATAGTATTAATTAGATAAAAGAGATGTATGTTATTTATTAAGTATTTATTAATTGTTTATCTAATATTATCAATTTAAATAATCACATATCTTTTAAATAATCAAATATCTTTTATTTGTGTGAATTACATATCTTTGGCCGGATTGGTGTGTCGATCCGAGACCGTTTTTATAGGTTGGTTTTGGTTTGGGTGGATTCAGGTGTTAATTAATAGTCGTACATTTAGACCATATATATTGAGGGACATCAGAACTAGTCGTACATTTAGACCTTGTCTGTTGAAGGATGTCAGAATGAGTTATTCATTAGACCATATCTGCAGAGGAATAGCAGAACGAGTCGTACATTAGACCATATCTGTTGGAATGGAAGAACGAGTCGTACATTAGACCATATCTGTTGGAGGGTGTCAGAACGAGTCATACGTTGGACCATATCTGAGGAAGGATATCAGAACGAGTTATTCATTAAACCATATCTGAAGGAGAATACCAGAACGAGTCATACATTAAACCATATCTGATGAATAATGCCAGAACGAGTCATACATTAGACCATATCTGACTGAAGATATCGGAACGGGTCATACATTAGACCATATCTGATTGAGAAATACCGGAACGGGTCATACATTAGACCATATCTGATAGAGCATGCTTACTCGTTAGAGTCGATGAGTTATTTGACGAAGTTTTGGAATGTAAAAAGGCTTGTCAGAATGAATCTCCAGTTCGATTATATCTGAGAGGAATGATTGTCGAGGCGGAACCTGAAAACAAAGTTAGAAATATGCAATGTCATGAATGCAAATGAAATGTTTTCAAGGATCTTTAAGGAATTTAGTTAGCAACATTGGAAAGTGATTTGGTCGCATATTTGTTTGAAGAATTATGACTCTTGTCTTTGAACATCCTTCTTTGAGAATCAAGCTCACCATATCGAGTGGGTCATCGCCTCTGATTCGGGATACTTCTGAATTTGAAGATACATGTCCAGAGGAAAGTAAATCCTCTTGCCCCTTGCTAGGTACTGAGTCTTTGAATTGGAAGGTGTGTGACCAGAGGAAAATAAATCCTCTTGCCCCTTGATTAGGAAATCAGTCCTTGATAGGAGTCCCTGAAATTGTGCGCCCTAAATCCCTAAGATCCTTGAAAGGGTTAGTTAAATCCTGTTATGCTTATGATGTAATGATGTCATGATGTTATGCGAATGCAGTGCATTAGGCGTAGTGTGAGATAGTAAGGACAAACAAGTCATCTTAACAAGACCTGCAAGGAAACGGAGGTTAGTAGCAAACACAGGCAAGTCACGCAATTGCCTTAAGGGTGGGCTTGCATGAAGTTCATAGGTATATACCCTTCTTCCTTTCGTTTAGTTGGTTCAACCTGTCCTAAAAAGTAACCAGGTTCTATGGTGCTCATATCCCTGATCTTTCTCGTGGGCATTGTCTCAACATAGCACTCAATCGGCCAGCCAAAAGCATCCCTTGAGTCCAATCTCAATGAGTGTAGCATCGAGTATCAACTGGCTTCAGTCAGGAATCCGAAGCCAGCCATCTCGCTACTTCTTATAAGCCAAAGTCAAGTTCAACTAAGGTTCTAAGGGCGAATTAGTGCTCATGACACCACGCGGTAGCCAAATGTCTCCTCGATCAAATTCAAGGGCCATCAGGACAAACCAAAGTGTCACACTAACGGTGGCCACCAGTTCAACCATAACGATACATGTCGTACAGTCTCCCTGATCTCATGCCACATACCTAAAGTACTCAGATCCGGGTTAGGATCTTTCACACAACAGAATACCCAAAACAGCCCTGCAAAAGTAAAGCAAGCAAAACAAACAATAGAAAACATTTAAGTGAATCCTAAACTTTTAAGGTAACCCCTCTTAATCGAAAAATCCCCAGCAGAGTCGCCAGTTCTGTAATACGGTGAACTGACTTTTTATCGGTCGAAATGTCGCGGTTAAGCAAGAGTCGTCACCGACTTTTATTTTATCCAAACAAATTCAGAAAGGCAAAAAGAAACAGAAAAAAAAACCTTTTAAAGAAAATCTGAGTTCGGGGGGTAATTTATGCAAAGGGAAGGTGTAAGGCACCCTTTGCATCCATGGTTTTCCATGGGCTCTTAATTGCTTTGCTTGCTCGTTTGTTTTTTAAAAGGTAGATGAAAGAAAAAAGTGGACTTTAGCTCGTAAATGAGCGTAGCCAGTTTTCGAAGAATTGTGAGAAAGAATATTAAAGATGAGCATTGCAAGGCAATTAGGGGCAATTACCTTAAACTCAGATGATAGGTCTCTTTTTAGCCTTTCAGAATGAAAGGGTCTATCCTTGCCATAAGAGGGCAGGAAGCCTTTCGTTTGGAGGTTGAAGGGTCGTCGAAGCATCCTTTGCCATGAGACTGTCCCATGCCATAGAAGGGCAGGTAGTCTAAGGCAAGAATCAGAATAAGCCATTTTCGTTAGGCAACCAGAAGATACCTCAGCCTTTTTCCGTAGGCAACTTCCGAGGGTCGAGGTCATTTGTGTATCGAAGGCAGCATCATTTAGGGTCGTGACCTTTTTATCGAGGCAACATGGCTGAGGTATCCTCATATTCGAGGGACTTGGCTTATTCTGCAAAAAAACACAAGGCAACAGGCAACAAGGCAACAAGGCAACAGGCAACAAGGCAACAGAGAGGTTACCCAAAAGCGTGCGTGTGTGCACCAATCACGTGATTATATTCAATTATATTATCTTGTAAATTAGCAATTCTAAATTCAATTCATGGTTGCCACTCCCTATTTTACTAACCACGCAGATAATATGGGGGAGGGAAATTGTAACCAGCGGATCCCTTAATAGGGTTTGACACAAGTAATAATTAAACAGAAAGAATAAAAGATTAGAGTTTAGGGTTACCAAACTCGTAGCTTTGGCGATCAACGAACCCTGAAAAGGCAAACAAACAAAAAATAGGGTGAGTGTATGGCTAATTCAGAGGCGAACGTCTCTAACCCCAAAATAAGAAGGTCGAGACAATAATTTGAAATAAGTAATTAAATAAAGGGCACTTAACTTTTTGCATTTGATCTGATATGGTTGGTAGTCGGAGGATGACTTTAGGTTAACCCTGAAAAGAGGCAAGGCAAAAGAAGAATGAAGGCGAAACAAGCCCTAAAAAAATAAACCAAATAGACTTTTAATTTTAATAAATAGGGTACTTAGCTTTGAGTCTTGATCGGGCGCGTTGTCGGAAGGAACCATGTTGATAACCCTGAAAAGTTAGTTAGTTTTGGTTCATTGTGGCGGCCTTTGAGGGTATATGGTAAACCTTATGTGCGTTAGATCTGGATGGTAGGAGATTGAGGATGAATTTGCGAATATTCGCAAGAATAGTTCAAAAGCTCGAATGTACCTCGCAATAAAAATGAAAAAATAAGGAGTACGGATAAATTGGTAAATGAGAAATGATAAAATATAAACAATTATTGATTAAAGAGAAATATAAAAATAACTGTATTAAATGCTAAAAAGGGAAATTAAAATTAAACAAATTATTATTATTTTTTGTATTTATAAAAAATTGAAATCTAAACCTTATGTCCTTTTTTTTCTAATTTTTATTTATTTTTACAGTTTTTAGTAATAACTTAAAATAAACAAATTAACCAAATTAAACAAATAAATTAATCTTACAAAATAGATTGGATAAACAACATATAAAATAGGATAAATAAACTATATATAAAAAAAATGGTATCACGTGGGGAATTCCCCTTTTATCTCTAATCTATCTTTTAGAAAAAAAAGTTATATAATTTGACTTAATCACCTAAAATTAACACATTAATAAAATGATGAGAATTTAGAACAAAACCTCATATGCAGCAACTTCTCTCTTCCATTGCTTCCAAGTTTGACTTTTCAAAAATACAATTAGCCATCCCAATTGAGACACGTGGCAAGAAAATAGATTCAAAGAAAAGAAAGAAAGAAAACAGCCACATGTTAACAAGATTCAGCATACTTTTCCATTCTTCTTCGTGAATCTCTCTTTCTTTTTTTTTTATGTTTCAGAATTTTTCCTTCTCAAATCTAAATCACACAAATCAAACATAAACAACATAACTCATGAAATTAAAAGAGAGAAGAAAGCTAACGGTGAGTAACGCGTAGCGGGTCGGAGTGGTTGCGTGAATGGATCCGGAATGGTGATTTACGGTTGAGCATGGCGGTGGTTCACTGAAGGTAAGGTTGCGGCTCCGCGCGGTGTTTACGGTGCTGACGGAGATCAGAAGCGATGGTGACGTTGGTACATGCCTCTCATCGCGTGAGTGGTGGTGATTTTGCGGCTTGCTTCTGTCGGTTTGGATTCTGGATCGGTGTTGCGCGGAGATTGATGGAGGCTGCCGAATCTATTGGTCGGAGAGAGGATCTCGCGGCAGGAAGCTGGTACGTACGTGGCTGGAACGGAATGATTTCGCGGTTTTGCTGGCGAGGCTCAGCGTCGTCATCGGAGGAATTACGGTTGGACGCTGGGGTTGCGACTTTGTTGTCGGATTTTTGTCTGGAGTTTTGTTGATGGAGACAATTTGCAGGTTGCGTTGGATGTCGAACACACGTCATAGAGAATTTCACTCAGAGGTGGCCGACTCGAATTGGGATCCTTTTATTTGTATTCCTTCCACACCTGTGAACAAAACAAAACACCAACAATATATAAAATATTAGTAATATCAATTTATGAAAGAAAAAAAAAGCCATATAATGTTTGTGTTGTTTTTTGGTCTTCTCCTGTATGTTGGTATGAAGCTGGTGTTGATTGAATCTGCAGTTTGGAGAGAAAACTGTGGTTGTCATTGTTATTGTGTTGGACAAAAGTTAGTGTAAAGCATTCAACGTGCATAGATTTTTGGTGAATGGAATTGGCCTCAAAAGTGAGAGAGGAATAGTGGGAATAGGTTGGAAAATTGTTAGGTCTCTGGTGTTGGTAGTAATGTACCGTGAGGGAGAGAATATAAGGGTTAAAAAAAAAGCTGTAAGAGTGTATGTACGTGAATGAATCCCCTCTGAAATCAGGGTTTTGTTCCTATTTATAATATACAAAATTAGGTTAAATTTAATGGACCAAAATTAATTAAAAATAACCAAAAGCCCAAATAAAAGGAATTGTTTTAATTGAGTTCTTATGATTATATTTAATCAATTAAAAAAACTAACCTAAAATGTAAAAAAAGTGTAGAATTTAAAATCTTTCTATTTTTTATGGAAAAAGTAAAAAACTATGAAAATTAATTGCAAATAAAAAACAATTTTTTGTGATTTTTAGAAAAAGTAATTTAAAACGAAAATTAAATTAGTAACAAATAAAATAAAAAATTGTTAGTAGTGGGACTCGAACACGGGACCTCGCGCTATTGTACCATTCACGCTCAAATCCTTACCAACTGTGCCAATTCATTTATTCGAAATAAAATGGCGTTTGTAAATATATGAGGGCAAATTTTGGGGTATGACAGCGGAGTTTAAAGAAATGATGAGCCAAGAGCGTGAGCAAAATAGAGAGCGGTCGAAGAACATACCTATTTTAGATTTAGGAGCCACCGATTGGTTCGGTGAATTTTAGTTTTTACCGGACCGTTTTTTGTTTGTAATGACCGTTTTTGTATGTATTATCGTTTACCATGTAAAATCGGACCAATTCAATACATATATAATATAAGTATGTTTTATGTCATCATTGCCTAAATTATGCCTATTTTGAATGCTTTTGGTATTGTTAACACAAAACACTCAGCAATGCACAAAATGCAAAATTCACCTCTGTTCCTGCATAATTCGGAAATGAACTTCTGAAATACACTTGTCTGCAGCCAAATTTCGGAAGTTCATTTTCGAAAATACCACTGAATGTAGGATAAGGTTTGTTGGGCCATTATTGCTCCAATAAGTCTATAAATACAACACACTCTTCTTCATCCTCTTCACACCACAAAAAACAAATGACACAAACCTACCCCCACCTAGCATTCGTCTACTTCACCATTGGCTACCTGATGCCGTTCCAATTCCGCTTCTCGCGCGACACGCCGTTTGCGGAGTTGATAACGTCGCTCAACACGCTATTGCAATATCCGGAAAATCAAAAGGTTGTCAAGCTCGAGTACCGCTCACTATCGCTTAACGACGACGGAGACGTTGAGTTCACCCCATTCGAGGTCAAGAACGACGAAGATTTAGCGGTTTTGTGGACAACTTTCGACCGATTTTCTTCGAAGGGTCCGATCGAGTTGGACGTGAAACTTCAAAGATCGGGGGACGACGTTATCAAAATGTTGACTCATCCTCACCTACCTGTGTTTAACAATATGTAACTTTAATCTTATGTAATGTGATCGATGTAATCTTCAACCGTTAAATAAATCGAATCCTTGTTGTTTGTTATTTTTCTTCTGTCCAGACCTTATTTCGGAAGTACATTTCCGAATTCTTCCAAGGGGGGTGAATTCGGAGATGAACTTCCGAATACACCAATTTTCTGGCAAACAACTTTATTTCGGATGTATATTTCCGAAATCATTGTTTTTCATAAAAAAAAAAGGTTTTCGGAAGTACATTTTTTTCTTTAATAAAAGCACGTTTTCGGAAATATATTTCTGAAACAGAGGGTATTTTGATAAATTCACCAAAGGTGACCAAGTAAGTTAGGAGGTGGGTAAAGAAATTCTCAAATTGGAAGAGAATATATTTATTTTTAAACACGGTACATCGAAAAGTGAAAATAAAAACAGTAGAAAGTGAAGAAAGCCACGTAAGAAGCAGAATTTAGTGTATAGGTTGGTATCTCTTTTTCAGGCATATGGATGCGAAAGTTGGTTTCCGGTCAGCTGACATGATAGTGACAAGTGTACGTTTAGGAATCAGCAAAACTCTGTACCCTCAGCTACACTGTTCTTCTTGCATAGAGAAAGACAATCACATGGCCTGACTGTGATTCTTCAATTAAATTCAGCATTGTTTAATTATTTAAATTACTTGTTTTTAATAATTTTGGTAAATTATTAAAGTATTTTTTAATAAATTAAATAATACTCCCTCCGTCTCATAACAAGTGTCTTATTTAAGTTTTGCGCGGTTTTTAAAAAAATATTAGATGTGTTAATTTTAATGAGAAAGTTAATATCAGTTACTAAAATACCCTTATTTATTATATGTAATGGAGTTGTTGAAAAACGTGAAAGTTAATATATAGGGGTATAGTAGTGGAAAAAAATAATAAATGTTGCATTGGTATTCTAAAGAGACATTTATTTTGAGACATAGAAAAAGTGGAAATGAGACACTTATTATGAGACGGAGGGAATATAAAAATTTATAATATATATAGTATATGAAAGCTAGCAATTTGTTTTAAATTTAGAAAATTAAAAGAATAAAATACTAAAAACAAAGTTTGTGAAAACTAGCAATCTAACTCCATGAAAAAAGAGAATGGAGAGTGAACCATAATTTTATTTCACTAATATAAACAAACTTATAAACTATTGATTCACTTTTATATGTATATTATACTAACCGTTCTTGACTAACTCTTAAGTTAGTTATAAGTTTTTCTTGTTTGTTATAAGTTGAGGCAGACTAACTTTCTCTATTACAAACTACCTTGTTATTTGTATCCATACAATTAAATGCCTCTTAAGTTATAATAAATATCAATCATTTCTATCTTGATTTATAAGCTATTAAAATGACCAAGATGAAGGGATTTATAGTGTGTTTGGATGAGGCAATTAAGAATTTTTAATTAATTTAAAATTCTAAGCAATTCAAATGATTCAATTGAAATTCACTCAATTTTAAATTCTTTTGTTTGGATGAAGTATTAAAATGATTCATTGTTAAATTTTTTTGGTCATTTTCATCAGTTTTAAGAATTTTGGGCCAAATTTGAAATATAAAAAATAGGGACTAATTTGCAATTTTTAAAAAATTTAAGGACCATTTTGTAAATTTGAAAAATTTAAGGACCATTTTGTAAATTTGAAAAATTATTAGGTAATTATTTGCAATTTTATGAAATTTTTTGGAATAAATTTATAATTTTAATAAAATATAAGGACCATTTTGTGAATTTAGAAAAATTAATAATAAACAACTTAACACTCAAGTTTGGGAGTAATTTCAAATTCTTTATTTTTTGGTGTCATTTGAAATTCTTTAAATTTAACTTGAATAAAATACTTCATAAATTTCCATCATTTTAACAATTCTCCATATTTTTCATCCAAACAATGGATTTTGGTCAAATCATTTTCAATTCCCTTAAAAAATTACTTTCCCTCGTTAAAATGCTTCATCCAAACACAGTGTGTGTCAAAATATTAGGAATTTGCTTTATAGAAGACAATAGAAGCAAAGACAAAACTTTTGCATGCTCTGTCTCGAATTTCATGGCAATTAAGTTCTATTTTGTCCTTTTATGAGAAACAATATTAGATGTTATGTGTGTGGCTCATTTATTGTCATAGTAGAAGATGATAGGAGGGAGATATCTAAAAATCATGTAACAAGTATAAGAGGTACTAGTATTGCTTTAAACAAGTGGCTTGAGCTAATGCTTTATTCTCTACAGATGATGATTTAAATACAATTGATTGTTTCTTGATTTTCCATCTTATCAACGAGCTTCCAAGAAAAAAAAAATTATTGTGGACCTCTTAGTGTCGTGAGATGCCCCAAATCATAATCAAACAAACCTTTCAGGTTTAGTGCATTTAAAAATTGATCGAGTTTACTTACATCATACGAAATCTCACGTCTAAAATGAGTCAGATACATTAATATTACTAATCAATCTTTATATAATCTTTATATGTTGTAAATTCATTAAAAGTTAATCAAATGAGTTATGAAGTTGGAAGTGTTGTTGCAGTGTAGAGCAAGGTTTGATTCCAAGGAGGCCAACATCTTGGAGTAAAACTAGAGCATACTTTATCTAACATAGCAAAATCCAAATTTCTGTTTTGGCCACTTTAAATCCTAAGTCTTTGATGATAAGCTTGTAATACTACCAGAAAATGGGTGATTTGTCAGGGGAACAATCCCTCATAACCTTGACATTCGCACTTTAGTATGTCTTCATGAGCAATCTTGAGAATTTTTCAAGCCTCCTTAGCTTGAGTTTATTTGTTGATTAGTTAAACGATATTCTTTCCCTCGCACCAACCCCAGTGGACACGATAAAATCCAGAATACTTCTAAAACTTTTGCTTGTTGCTTTACCGTAATAACAAAATGGCGCTGTTGTCGGAGATTGGTGTTTTGATATTGAATTGCATCGCAATAGTTTATATGGTTTTGAGCTTTGTATATATCATATATATTGTATATTTTCACTTGTATATTTTTACTTGAATATGTTTACGTATGAGTATATGTGTTTGGTGAATATTGGCTAAACAAGTTGAAATCAGACCAGTTCTTAAATTCAAATTTTTACATCTCAACTTGTGTATCCAACATTCACTTGTTTTTCCTTTTAGTATGGTTATAGTTGTTTTGTTTGCATACTTGTATATATATGTTAATTAATGTGTGCACATATTTGTATATTTGCGTTTTTTTTGTTCGTGCAAGTGTTGTATATATTTGTACCAATGACATTTGTTAAGTGTTTCAGTTATAACACTTTCTTTAGGTTTGCGTGGCGAGACATCACCATGGAATTGACGAAAGGAAGTTACTATCCAGGCACAATAAAGACGTCAGGCTACAATGAAAAACAAGCACTTATTGAGAGGAACCCCAATGGTTTTTCATTTTGTACATTTTCACATTCTTTGTGTAGGTAATAAAATGCAAGAATGGGTTGGAAGATTAAGCTTTGAAATCATTTGAAAAAACCATGTTGCAGGTAGCCCGCTTAGCGTGCTCAGTGTGCGCTTAGCGCGGTCTGCTGCACATAGAAAAATCTCTTTTTCTCTCCCACTCTTGGCCCATTATTTTACTTATATTGTACTTGTTAGCATTGTTTTTAGTAGTTTTAATAATGATTGTTTGTTGTTTGGACTCCAATTTTGGTCTGTTAACTTGAAGATTTTTAAGGTGATTTTTCAAGTTTGATCATTTCAACTTGCGAATGTACGGTAATGATATTTTTGAAGTTGTATCATTCAAGGTACTCGTTTATCTCTTTCTATAACATAACATGCTTAGGAAACTTTTCATTTGAACAATTTTCATGAAATTCATTCTTTTGCATTATTTGTTTTTTATTGGATCACTTTAAATCCTATCCCCAAATGTAAGGAAGCTTTCCATTGTGTACCATATACTGAAGACTGACAGTTATTGTTTTAACTAGATTTTATTATGTTTAATCTGTTTTTATGTTGATTGTATGAAAGCATGAAGAGGAGCAAGGTATTTTGTTTCATTTTGAGCACAACCACCTAGCCAAATAGTCATTTCACCCTGTAAGTGGGGGATTATTTGTTAACCCCTTTTGAGCTTTTGTCAATATCCATGTTGCACTTGAACTTGATGCCTGTCTATGAGTATTTAATTCTCCTTTTTGTATAGATTTTGATCTTTGTTTTCTTGAACCCTTAACCATGATTTATGGTTTGAATTTTTACCTTACCTTAGAAAGTAGGGAGTATTCACACTTTGATATTGGTTGAATTCAAATAGGGGAGGGAAATGTTTGCTAGCCCATTGATAGTTGCTATGAGGTTGAAAAAGAAAAGAAAAAAATTTGTAAACGGAAAAGAAAAAGAAAGAAAAAAGAGAAATATTTGGAAAAAGAAAAAATGAATCAAATAATTGTGCTAAATAAGTATTGTGTTTGGTGTGACAATGTGAGAATGTAGAAAAAGTTTGATTGAGATTTTGTTGTTTGAAACTTTGTGGATTGATCACTCCCTTAAGTTTAGGAAAGTTTTTGTTTCAATTAGCTTTAGAAATTTCCCCTTGTTTGTTAACCAAGCCACATTACAACCTTGAAAAGCCCTTCTGATTCTTGCTTTTGTATTTTCAATATGAATTTTTGGATGAATGCATAATTTAATCTTATATTTGCAAGATTGTTGGATGAGTGTTAAAGGCCCTCACTTTTGTGTATTTTTTATTCCTTGATGAATTTTTCCTAGGTGCGATTCATGATTGAACTTGTATTGTTTTAGATTGTTCAGTAAGATTTTTGTACTTAGGATTCGTTTCGTTTACATGTTGCCGTTGTAGGATTGTGGTAAGTATTACTTTGTTTGTGTATTTTTGTGTGAACCATACATTTGTTTTTGTTTTTCAAAACTTGTTGATTCATGATTCTTGGTAAACACTTTTGTTTCTTTAGTTTTGTTTACCATTGTTTGAGGACAAACAACGTTTCAAGTTGGGGAGAGTTTGGTAAGTGTCAAATTGTAGTTATTTTTGTATATAGTTTGTGGCACTTATCGACTCTTTTTCCTAAACTTGTGCGTGATTTCGCACGTTTTAGTTAGATTTGAACATATTGTGTATAATTTATGTTTTGGATTCATTTATGCACCGATTGACAGTTTTCATCTCTTTTGTAGGTTTTTTTCATGGTTGAAGCATTGAGTAATAAAGGCCAAAGGCAAAGCTACAAGAGTGTAATTTTGGAAGAGAAAATATGAGTTGTAGACGGGGCTAAGCGCGGTCTGTGCGCGCTTAGCACGCTCTAGAGCTGAGGAACCAGTTTTGGAAAAGAGTTTCGCGCTAAGCGCGACTTGTGGGCGCTTAGCGCGCGTTTAGGAGGTTTGAGTAATAAATGGGAGTGCGCTTAGCGCGGTGTTGCGGGCTTACCGCAGTCTGTGTTTTTTAGTTTCGTAAATAGATTCATTCATATTTTTAGATTATGGTTTTGGGGATTTTTTTATCTTCTAACTCCATCCATTTCATTCTTAGGTAGATTAGCTTAGAAAATAACATTGGGTCTTACATTTGGATGATCGGAGGTGGATTCTTCATCAATCGGAGCTAACAACTCGCGAGATGTTCGGTTTATCTCCCTTCCTTTTTGTGTATTTCTCTTGTGTTGGGTTTGTTTGTATATTTTCTTGGAACATATGTATATTTATCGCTCAAGGAGTTGTATAAAACTTGCTTTACAAATCGTTATTGTTGTCTTTCTTGATCTTTTTGCATTTATGTTTGGATTTGTGTTGCTATAGAGATATATCTCACAGATTCTGATTAGGGATGAACTTCTGTTAGTTTCTGGATTCTAGAGATAGATTTAGAGCTAACAATCACTTGTGTGTCTAAACTTAATGCTTCCGTGTTTTTGTTGCGTTTGAGAGATCGCCGACGCGAGAATACAGATGTTCTCACAGCTTTGCGTTAGGGATAACCTTGGTTGTGACTTTTCTCATAGGTATTTCAGAAATGGACACTGATGTGAGAGATACGTGATGATAATGACGAGTATTGTAGGTCGAGTGCAGCTGATCGATAGGTTTAAGTTTATGACGAGTAAGTATATATTCATGCCTGATTCGTTATTCTCTCCGAAGAATGTATTTATTTCCTGTTTATAAGTTTTATTTTTATTTCATTGTAACCCAAGCTCAAAAACTTTGAGATTGTTAAACGACATTCTTTCCCTTGCACTGAACCCTGTGGACACGATAAAATCTGGAATACTTCCAAAACTTTTGCTCGCTCCTTTACTGCACCAACAAAATGGCGATGTTGTTGTGGATTGGTGTTTTGATATTGAATTGCATCGCAGTAGTTTCTATGATTTTGAGCTTTGTATATATCATATATATTGTATATTTTAACTTGTATATTTTTACTTATATATGTTTACATATGAGTATACGTGTTTGGGGAATGTTGGCTAAACAAGTTTAAATTGGACCAGTTCTTAAATTCAATTTTTCACTTCTCAACTTGTGTATCCAACATTCACCTATTTTTCCTTTTATTATGAATATAGTTGTTTTGTTTTCATACTTGTATATATATATATATATATATATATATATATATATATATATATATATATATATGTTAATTAATGTGTGTACATATTTGTATATTTGCGTTTTCTTTTTTGTTTGTGCAAGTGTTGTATATATTTGTACCAATAACAAATATATGTATAAGTTTTGAAAGGTTTAGTGAAGCCTTATCATTCAAAATAGTGACTTTTCTTGATGAAAATATGCAACTTTTCGTTTGCTATTCGATTACCAAAGTCCTAATAGCACAACTTGAATTTTTAATATTATTTCAAAAATAGATAACTATGACGGCTATGAAAGTGATATGGCGGTTTCAACTACCATAATTTACAAAAATGACATTTTTTCAAAAATTTAAAAAAGAATGAACTAGCTAGTAACCGATTACCATATTCTAGTAATCGATTACCACAACTTTGAAAGTTGAAAACCAGTTTTTTAATGGCATTGTTTGAAAGGTTTTAATGCATGATGTTTGAAAGGTCATATTATCCTTTTATAATTCAATTCGAAGTTTATATATTTATTGAAGGATTGGTAAAACACTCAGACCACATATGATATGATAAACTCATCTTTTAGGACATGTTGGAGGAACAAAATGAAAGCCCAATTTTACAACTAATAACACTAACAATAACACAAACAACAATATTTATCAACAAAAACATCAACAAAAACATCAACATACTTCAACATTCTTCAACATACTTCAACATTTATTAACATACTTCGACATTTATAAACATACTTCAACACAAACAACAATATTTATAAACAAAAACAACAACTTACTTTGACATAAACAACAACAATTATAAAAAAAACAAAGATATAAAAACTATAATCTCATTTTAGCAACAATAAAACAATAAACCTTATGTTGGACCAAGACAAATGTTTCACGTATATTTTGAACAAGAAAAACTAAAAAAACAAAACAATATTTTGAACAACAATAATATTATAACTCATAAAATGTTCCACGAAAGTACCATTAATTGAAAAGATTCGTGAAAATAAAGATAAGGGTACCTTTTCTCTTGCAAGGATTCATGTTATCTTACCTTGATTCATACTTGTTGGAGATGTAATGTTTGAGTTTTGATAGTTTGGGTTAAGGTAGGAGAAGTTAGGGTTTCCTTTGAGCGCTGTCTATTCTGAAATGATATAAGTTAGCTTTTATAGATAATATATTTCATCACAGTTCATAAAAAAAATCATGGTGAATTGTCATTCTATTTCACCACGGTTGTGAATTTGGATCTTAGTGAAAAGGGTTTAATTTTGTTTGAAAATAGAACTTTATGGAACACACCCTCTTTTGTAACAAAAAAAAGGAAAAATGTTGGTTCTACGATTCGAAGCGTGTACCCATTTACCTATCACCATGTTTGGGAGTATGGACCATGGTGAAAAGTGTTTTAGTAAATGAAGGCGCCTCAATAGGAGTTATTACTTCAGTTGATTATATGACCAAGGTAATAAGAGGTTACAAAATGTATACTTTGCAGTAATGATATATAGATGATTTAACTCGAAACATGTGATTTTTATAACTTTATATGGTTGTTTTATAGATAATCTCTATTTATAATTATATATTTTATTTGTGTTAACTGTTTTCTCCCGTCTAAGGAATTGACAGAGTTGATTAAGATGACAATTGAGACTGAGCACTGAATTATTCATGTATTACTAAGGCTATGAGATTGTAATGATAATTCGCGGTTGTGATAGGAATAGTCTTGGTAATTAGTTTAGTTTTGTGCGTTATAAAACCTTCGCCGTTGATTGAAGACTCTCGGCAGCTGGGGGTTGCTTTGACGAAGCGGGTCACCTTGAAATTGAAAACTATCCATAGTTAGGAGGTTGGGAGGTCATAATTTCGTGTTTTGTAAAACTTTCTTCTTAGTTTATGTGCCATAAAACATTTGTCATTGCAATTGAAGACTCCCGATATACAGGGGTTGCTTTGATAAATCGTGTTGCTTTGTGATTGAAAAACTCCCAATAGTTTTTTTTTTTTGGGGGGGGGGGGGGCTTGTGAGGTCGTAATTATGTATTTAAAAAAATATATATAATAGAGATAAAATCGTTATAGGATTAAATCATAGGAATTCTCACATCTAGGGCTAGATGTTTCGAAAGAGAAACTTAATTGCTTTTATAATTATCTTTGTAAATCGTTAGTTAGGAATTTCTATAAACAATCACATACACAAACCAATTAATCGTGCTTGTTCACCCGCAATTACGATTATTCACTCGGTGCATTGAATTCACAAGGGAAATCACCTTGTCCAAGTACGAGGGTAATAAAATTTCCGTGGATACGATAATGTTACGTACCACATTGAGGTTTTTTTGGCATACTTTTTACAAAAACCATTTTACATCGAACAATCAAGTTCAATCTATCGCCATTTTATGTTTTAGTACAATATATAGCATTTAATGGAAACCTTAGTTGATCCTATTAACAAACTTATTGCTTACAAAGATTTAACCTCAATTTATTGTATCTTTAAAAAAATTAAATAATTCAACAATAATCAACCTATTAACATATTTTCAAATAGATGAAGAGATAGTTTGAGAGATGAGAGATTATTTAGAATGTGTTATTATTAAATTATGAGGTGAAATGAGCATAAGTAAAAACTGTTATATATATATATATATATATATATATATATATATATATATATATATATATATATATATATATATATATATATATATATATATATATATATATATATATATATATATATATATATATATATATATATATATATGAGGAGGGATATATTGACTCCAAGAGTAAGTGTTGAACACTTACTCCAAATCTTAACCATTGATTTTCATTAATCTAACGGTTTTAATTGATCATTAAATTTCATTATATTTGGAAATATTTTTTTTATATAAAAAATTAACTAAAGCCGTTAGATTAATGATAATCAATGGTTAAGATTTTGAGTAAGTGTTCAACACTTACTCCTTGGAGTCAATATAACCTTCCTCTATATATATATATATATATATATATATATATATATATATATATATATATATATATATATATATATATATATATATATATATATATATATATATATATATATATATAGGGGACGACTCAAGTGAGAACACTTGGTTATTATGAGAAATGAGAACAATGAATCACGACCATTAAATTTTGATTTTGTTGATTTTAATGGACTGGATTGGTTTCTTTTTCTAGCATCCTTAATATTTATTTTAAATCAACATAGAAAGAGAAACCAATCTAGTCCATTAAAATCAACAAAATCAAAATTTAATGGTCGTGATTCATTGTTCTCATTTCTCATAATAACCAAGTGTTCTCACTTGAGTCGTCCCCTATATATATATATATATATATATATATATATATATATATATATATATATATATATATATATATATATATATATATATATATATATATATATATATATATATATATATATATATATATATATATATATATATATATATATATATATATATATATATATATATATATATATATATATATATATATATATATATATATATATATATATATATATATATATATATATATATATATATATATATATATATATATATATATATATATATATATATATATATATATATATATATATATATATATATATATTAACAACACGATTTGAATCAACTTTTTTAAATCTTTGGATTGAAATCATGCCACTAAAAATCTTTTAAAAGAAATCATGTGTGAGTTGAATTTTGCAAAAATCTTATTCAAATCACATACACTAGGAGCATTTTAAAATGGGTGTTTTTACAACATATGATTCGAATCAAAATAAAAGGTTATTTGAATCAACACGACACGATCTGAATTGAGAAAAGTAGTGAGTCATATCACTATCACCCGAAACTCCAAAAAAATTATGATAAAACACAATAATTTGAATTATCAAAAACCATAATTTGAATAATTTGAATAAGTGCAGCATAAGTTAGAAAAGATTAAAAAAAAAACCACTTGGAATTCGGAATCAATTAGACCACATGCTTGAAAAACCTTAGTTTAGTACAATGCAATGTTTATAAAAAGATTATAGAGGAATACAAGATACAACATATCCTAAGGGTGCCTATTGATTGCTAGATACCAAACACTAAGTCAAAAAATGTAAAATGACATGACTTTTTTTAAAAATAATTTTTAGTGTTACAAAATTTTGTGAAAAATATTTTTACAAAGAATTTTTTTATAGAAGTTTTAAATAAAAATTTTGTTTGAATAATTATTCTTAAAATATGATTTTAGGTATTTCATCTATTTATGAAAAAAAATTGGATATCAAAATTTCAAAAAATCACTTAATTTTGAAGTTATTTCAAATTGATTTTCATAAAAATCATTTTTGAAATACAACTTTTTGAAAAAATTGTAATTTTGACTAAGTTTTGGTATTCAATAATCTATGTTTATGTTCTAGGGTGTCAAAATTAGTGTTTCATTTTAGAAAAAAAAAATATAAAAAAATTTGTAATATTTTGAAAAACAGTTTTGAAAAATCTAATTTCAAAAATTAAAAAAAAATCTATTTTTTTAAAGCTGGAACAAACAGACCCAAATTTAACTCCCTCGTAGTATGTATGTGGTGATTTGATAATACTTTTTGCAAGTTTCTCCCCCGAACATTATCAAAGAAGAAAAATAAACTTTAAAAGTATCATAGGCACAACAATTTAGACGGCATATCTCAATGCTAAGTTGACAATCATGGAAACAAGTTGATCATAATAACCACTAATCTGGCAAAATAACATGCATTCACATACATGTGCATACACATAAACATAAAATTTAAAATGGTGCAAAAAACACATTCATAAAATTTAAAATGGTGCAAAAAACACATTCATTTTAAATCTAAAATATAATCGGTTAAAAACAAGACTAATGATATATCGAATAACATGACAACAAATTACAAATGATTATCTAAAACCTATGTCAACTAAAACGGCAAAAGCAATTATATTTACAAGTAGAATAAAAAGGCAAACTAATAAATAAAAAATCTAAATAAAAGAGAAACGATCATTAATGACAATTCAGCAAATGAGAAGCATTTTTTACCTATAGACAAAAGTAGCAACCATTTCATTCATAAATCACGCGGTTTAAATATTTGGGTTCGAAATATAAAACGAAGGAAAATTAAAAGGGAATATAAACTATTGAATTCAAGTTAGGTGGTGGTTGCAATGGTGGGGGCTTCAAGAATTTTATGTAATAGAAAATACCACTTAAGTTGAAGGAAAATTTTTATTGAACTGCGGTAAGACATGTGATATTATATGAGACAAAATGTTTGACGCTTAAGAATTAACACGAGAATAAAGTAAATGTAACAGAGATGAGACTGTTACATTAGATGTATGATAAGATTAAACAAGATGAGATTATAAATAGCATGATTAGATGGAATGTTGGTGTAACACCTATAGTAGAAAAAACGATGAAAAATAAACTTCAGTTGTTTGAGCACGTACAGAGAATATTTATAAATTATACGATAAAAAATTAAACCAAAAGGAGATGAGTCGAATAGATAAAGATAGAGGAAGACTTAGAAAAATTATGACAATAAAAAAATTCAAAATTAACAATTAGAAAAGAGTGAGATTCTAAATAAAATATTATAGCTGAAGTTGTTTATGTAACTAATTTTATTTAGTGAAATAAAATTTAATTCTCGAGTTTTATGAATTAAGCTAATGAAATACTTGGATACACTTATTTTACCAGTAAAAAAAAGGAAAGAAAGAAAAAACGACTAGTAACACAAAAAGAACAAAACACTGTTTTATAATTGTCGTTAGACATAACTTACACCTGAAGCACCTCGAGATCTGACCAAATCTTGTTTGAGTTCTACATATGAATTATTTGTCAACATGTTCAGAGGGTCAGTTTCTCTGCATTTGGCCCTCCCTTTGTCTGCTCCAATAATGCCATTTGTTATATGCATAATTACTTTCCTATTCTCACCTGTAAGTTGTAGCTAGCCATCCCATCTCTGGCTGCAGATTGTCTTAACTCTAATCATGTTGTACATTCAATTCCATCTTGCAACTTAGTTTAATTTACTTCAGGTAGAAGTATTCATGATATTTTCAATACGTGTACACTACTTTGGTATTTATATTTTGATAAAGTTGAAGTCATTAATTTGATAGAACTTTTTTTTTGTAATGGAATTTGATTCAACTTTGTATCCTAAGAATACTCTATCAAAGTCAATGAATTATATATATTTATTTTGGACACGGAATAAGGGAACGATGATGTAGAGGGAGTGAGTCATTTTGGTACGGTGACACGGATCTCGGATGGGATGAAGTGTTGTGAATCTGCAAGGTTAACACTCTAACATCAATGTCAATGACGCCGGAGAGATGTAACTTATAAAAATGAGAATGAGATCATACCTGTTATGGCGTGTGG
Organism: Vicia villosa; assembly: GCF_029867415.1. NCBI lineage: Eukaryota > Viridiplantae > Streptophyta > Magnoliopsida > Fabales > Fabaceae > Vicia > Vicia villosa. The sequence continues at coordinate 65,674,554 of NC_081186.1, read as the reverse complement.
TAGGGTTTATACATGGTAAACGGTTAAAATCATCCTCATTTAATCCGACGTGTGTTGTGGAGAGTCATATATTCAAAACTTATAGTAGGTAGTAAATGTGCAACACATATCGAGTTTGAGACCCTTTTGGTGAGGTTACACTTGTTTATTGGCCTCCCGTGATGATGTTTTGGGTTGGGCGCTTGTAATTGGGCCTGTATTAATAAGGCTTTGATCGGCTTGGAATAGTTGCCTCCAAGTCCTAGTTGTCACAAGTGAAGCGACTATTGCATTATAAGATTCAGTGCTCTTCTTCACCGTTTGGAATTACCTAGGTAGGTATTCGGCTTGGAGAAAGGGAGCAGAAGAGTATGTTGATTAGAAGTAAATGGCCTCGAAAACATGTGAATCAAATGCTTATCTTGTAACTGAAATGCTTTACATCGTGGGCTCGACACATGGCCCTAGGTCTAAAGTCAGATATGAACTTTTTAGGGTAATTAAATGTTGCAGGAATCAAGGTTGAATCAATATCGACAGTGATGTTGGCACACTTTCCTAGATCTTTATACAGGAGGGTTTAAGGGTAAATCAAATATTTCTTTCACCCAACTTGCTTATGAGACTTACATGTTGTCTTTTGCATCTATCAACATCACATTCCAATATTTCTCTTCTTCTCAATCTTATTCTTTTGTTTTAACATCATGCAAAATGATTCTTACGCATGTGCTTGTAGGTAATGAAGATCAGCGTCTGAAGTTTAGATGACGTTAACGCATGAGGATCTACGTGCTTGCAGCAGAGGACTCAAGATCAAATGCATATGCAATGAGATGCTATCTAGAAAGAGTCTTGAAGCCTCTTTGGAGAAAGATGACAAAGGTCGCTAAGTCATGTATGTCAGTTTGTCTGAGAGAACATAGTACTGCAAAAATAAGATAGTAGCTTAAGATTACTAAGGCAACTCACACACACATACACTTAAAAATCCTTTTCAAAATATTTTTATCAAACAAATTGTTTTTTAAGCCAATCCGAATGATTAAGAAGTTGTCCAATCTCTTTCCAAAGCCTTTTTGAGCAAACCAATCGATTGGTTACTTAAGCCAATTGATTGGAAAAACTTTTTTGTTATCTAATGGATTAGAGCGTTATGTAAATACATTAGAAAACGGCTAGTCATTTAATCAAGTGATGGGAAGATCACCATAATGACCTACAATGGCTATATACCCTATATTTCCTTTTTGGCCTGCAAATAATTTAAAAACGTGTTTTCTAATCGATTATAACGTTTTACTAATTGATTAGAAAAGTGATAAACGAATTCAAAATCAATAACGACAGCGCATTAATATTCTGCAACGACTCTATATTCAAACCTTACTAATTGGGTTTCATAGTCGATTATATTTGAAATTTCTAATCAATTAGAACAATCGATTAGATAATTAATTTGGCTCCATAGATTGTTCCCTTTTTTGGTGATTTCGACTACTATATAAAGGAGGGTTTTCCTCACTTTAAACCGTGCCACTTTCCATCGATTTCATATTTCTTTGGAATCCATTTTTCTTCCTCTCTTTGAAAATTTTCTTATTTCACTTATGGTTGCGTAAATGCTTTAGAGTGAAGCTCTATTTTTGAGGAAGATATTTTTTGTAAGTGGTTGTACTAGTCGTTTAAATTCTTAAACGTGTGATGCCTTTATGAGATTGTGTTTTGCTTCTTGAGATCAACCTGTGGTAAAATCTCTGTTTTTGGTTTAATAAGCTCTGCCTTATCTTTTCGGCCAAATCTGTATAAATCTCTAGAGCAATCTTTCTAACCTTATCCTTTTATTTTTTACAATTTACTTCTCTGCATTTTTTCCCGATGCAATTACTCATCTTAAAACTTACTAATACGATATTAATCGAGAAAGTTTAAAATTAATCATGAATTTTAAATACCACAATTCACTCCCCCCCCCCCTTGTGCTTGAGGTCACTTGTCCAAAAAGTGGCATCAGAGCCTAACTCTTGTTAAGGACTAATCGTCTCAGGAGGGAAAATGACTTCAAGTTATTCATTAAACAAACCATCACTCTTTAATGGAGAAGTGTATGGATTATTGAAAGAGAAAATGAGGTTCTTCATAGAAGGGATGAATCGTGGTATTTGAAAGGTTGTGAATGAAGGTCCATTTATTCCTACACATATAGTTAATGGTGTTTTAGAAAACAAACCTGTAAAGAATTAGACCAAAGATGATAAAGAAAATGTACAATGCGGTTTGAAAGAAAAATCTATCATCACTACCCTTCTCGATCTCGATGAGTGTTTGCGATTTTTTCACTATGAAGCTGCAAAAAGAAATGTAGGATATCTTCCAAATCATCCATGAAGGTACTACTGAGGTGAACAGACCAAGGTTGTACACATTAATCCAGGAGTATGAACTCTTTAGAATGAAACCTGAAGAGAGTATTAATTAGATGCAAACACGATTTACCCATATTGTGAGTCATATGAAAACTCTGGGAAAAAATTTCAAACGAAGAATTAGTTATAAATATTCTTAATCGTAGTTGGCAACCTAAATTCACTACAATTTGTAAATCTAATGATTTAGCAACCATGGACACGTAGACTCTCTTTGGTAAATTGAAAGAACATGAGATAAAGCTAAAAAAAAGACTTGCTAATGATGAAGAAGATAACAAATAGAATATAAAAATTATTTCACTCAAAGCTACTAACATTGAAGATATGGAGTCTGAAGATGGAGACTGAAGATGGATACTGTTAAATTGAAATTAATAAACTCGTGAAGCTCATGTTTTGAAAATTCAAGGAGTTCCTAAGGCACGAAAAACAAACTTCAAGACTCCAGAAGCAAAGTGAAGAAAGTTCATCATTCATTCCTACATGTCATTAATATGGAGAGAAAGGGCATATAAGACTAAACCACCCACAAAACCCAGGAAGAAACCGAAATCAAAGAAAGTTCAAGATATTCAAAAATAGAGCATACATATCTTGGGATAATGCTGATATGGAATATTCAGATAAAGAAAAATCTAACCTCTGTCTCACGGAAAATCATCAAGACGATGAGGTAACCTCTCACTTTTCCTATAAAGATTTATTTCGCCTTTGTAATAAGCTAATGAAAGAAATGATTAAATTAGAACAAATTGTATCTACCTTCAAAGACATTATCTCTTATCTTGAATTAAAAATTAAACACATGTTGGAAGAAATAAAAAGTCTTAGAAAAAGATAATATAGTCTAATTCAAAACTCTTCCTCATCTCAAAAGACTTTAGACGAATCTATCCAAGTGTGATCAATGTGACATTTTTTGAAAAATAAAATTGATGATCTTCAAAATACATTTGATATATTCACTACAGGGACGGACAACGTGAATTTCTTATTAGGAAAACAAAGGTCATCTTACAATATTGCTGGTCTTGGTGATGAACCTAAGAAAAATAATAAAAGCATTAGTAATATTTCAATGCCCAACCAAAACCTAAAGGTAAAACCCTGAAAATCTAATTAGTGTAATAATGACGACCATATTGCCTTGTTTTTTTTATCAAAAAGAATCATAAGAGCAAAGAAGGAAATCCTCCTTCATACTTTTATAAAGAACTTTGTGAACGTAAAAATAGAAAGATATTTTCTCATAATATGTATTCCACTAACATCAAAGGACCATAAAAGATATGGGTATTACAGGTAGAAAAGTCAGATTATAATACAGATGATTATACCAACAATTGCTCTTCAAGTGAATAAATAAATATGTTCTATTGTTCCTCTCCTACGAGGGAAGAAATTCATTTGTCTAATAACAAAAAGACAAAACCATTGGATCTTTGAATCTTGGCTGAAGTAGAGGTTGTTAATTTTGTAGGTATCCTTAAAAAATATCCTTGAAAGATGAAAATAAAGGGAAAAAATATTAACGACAAGAGGAAGTACAAAGTCTAGAAAGATAAACTCGAGTTAAAGTCAATTAAAGAAAGTATTTATTAAGAACACAGTATCATCAAGGAACTACAATTGTTGTGTTCTTCCTCTTCATGAATGTTTCTTCTCTTAGATAGGTTTCCGGGTTCCTTTTAACGATTTTGAGGTGGGGGTTCTTAACCACCCGAAGATTTATCCATTTCAACTGCATCCAGTGAGATGGATCTATGTCAAGGTCTTCAAATATTGGTGTGAATATAATAGGAGTGTGCCAACCTTGACGTTCTTTTTTAAGTTTTTCAATATTTAGCAAAGCTTAGCCGACTCAAGCGTTGTCAAAGTTCACTCTCTTTAGAAGGGTGGAAAGATGTTATATGTGTATAAAAATAGTATGAATAATTTCAAGGGCCAATATTACTTGGTCACGCCTTTCATTGAGGATGCTAATGCGAGTATCTTTGATGCTTAACCTGGTCCACTTCCGAGATGCTCTAATAAAAACTCTAAATTTTGGCTTCAAAATCATTTCTCGCCCAGATCAAGAAAGTTTGTTTACCTTCATGATGATTTGTCTCAATAGGATACCTATCCAAAGAATAAGCTAGTGACCTTTAAGTATGTTTAGGGCTTTGTTAATGGTGTCAGGCCTTTTACACTTATGTCAAAGAAGTAGAAGTGGCAGTAGACTAATACTCGACTAGTAGTAGAGGCCACCACCAAAAATAAGATGTGTAATATCTTAGGTAAAAGGAATAGAATGCTTATATTTTTTCCCTTACTTCATTCTAAATTAGAATTCTTATTATTTTTTATTTATCCATTCAGTTTGTAAACAAAATGGGCTATTGCAAAGTAATGCTCCAAATGAAGACGCCATCTAGATTTACTTCTTTTCCTTTCAAAGTTAGTGCATTATTGGTTTCAAACGAGGCCCGCTCCCTATGTCACCATGTTGTTTCGGCCTCCCTGACACCTCTTTTATTCTAGCGGTTCATAATACAAAATTCTCCTAGATTGCCTTTGGCGAGGATTTCCCGAGCCTTTCGCCGAGGGTAACTTGTGAAGGCCGTCCAATGTGATATTTTGATGGAGTCCCCTTGTCTAGTGAATCGGTCTTCAAAATTCCTTGGTGCATGGAACTGGATTCAGGAAGGTCGGGCCACAGGGGAAGCTTTCTGTTTATCTCAAGAAATTTTTCATTGATGCTTTTGGATCGTCCTGGTCCTCTAACGGTTATAAAGCTTTGATATTTCATTTCTAAAGATGACTACACATATTTCTTAAGCAAGGCCAGAGAGGTTGTCAAGACGAGATGGAATTTTTTTATAGAAAATGCACGAGGCTTGTACTATTTTGGCTTTCAGAGCTACAGGTAAAAGGGGTGTCTTTGTGCATAAATATTTTTAGAAGGAGAAAAAGACTCTTAAGGAACGTCTTAGGGATCTTGTTGTTGAGAGGGGTCAACTTCTTAATGAACTTACTAGGTTGGGTAATCTCTTGAGGAAAATTGGTAACGAGTTTCAAGCATACAAGTATACTCACCTATTAGGTGAGAAAGTGTAGGCGTTGGGCCAAGGGATAAAAGAAAGGGATACCACATTAACATTAGTTCGAAAGTAATTGTTTGACACTAAAACTTCCCTTGCTTATATGAATGTGGCTTTAAATTTTTCTCAAAATACATAAAATAAGTTTGAGATATACTTAAATAAATATCGAGGAGGATTGGAGAAGGCTCAAGACAACCTTTATGAGATGCGATCTAAATAATGTTCACTTGACTAAAGAGTACGTGAAGGCAATAGAGTACAGTTACTCTATAATTTAAAAACATTTTAAGCTGATGGAATACTTCCACCTAGAGTGCAAATATCAAGGAAGTATGTTAATCCCCCCTCCCCCGAGTAGGAGAAAATATATGGGAAGTCGGTAACCCTTGGTAAGAAGCCAGACTCATAAGTGTTCTTGTACTTGTTTTGCTTTTACAAGGATATCTTTGTAAGGATAATGTTTATGGCTTAAGAATTTATTGTAGTTTATATGAATGTGAGTTGTTGAATTTATAGCCATGCCTCATAGTTAAGACTTGGTTTGAGACTTACGTAATGAGGTCTCACATCATGGTCTTTGGAGTGGCTAGCTACCAAGACAGGGGAGAGTCTAGATTACCACCTTTTATTTGGAGGTTTGGTGTATTTAATTGAGAAACTTTTAATTCAGGGGTTTGATTGCTTTAGTTATAAAGTTATAGTGTTTATGATAGCATCCCATTAGTCATACATGTCTTCCCATGTTTTCTTTAAGCGTTTTCTGAAGATGGTGATGTTAACTTCAAGCATGTTTTCTTTCTCCTTCCCAACATAGTCCTAGTTGTACTGCAAGTCTTTGTGTATCCATCGGGCCCTAGATTAGTTAGTGCATATTTTCACGGGCTCATCGTGAAAGTTGTGGTACTTCATATTCAGGTGAACCAGGGAGGCCATGATATTGAGTCTTGTTGCGAAAGGTATACCCAAATTGTATTTGTACAAACATTTGTATGGAACTTATAGGAATTATAGGTCTATTGTCCTAGTGTCTCTTCTTTCTCAACGTGTGAACATGAGCTCTACAAAACCCCATGGACAGGTTATTGTGTCATTGAAGGTTTATAGTTTAGATAGATCTCGTATAAGGTGATAAACTTTCTTTCTTCATCCTTAACTATACAAAGATTTTGTCAACATGATATCGCATAAGCTCCCTAGTCGAAAAGGATTCAATAAATTTTAAAGTTAGACATAGTCATCGTTATAACCATGGTAAAAATCTCATTTGGAATATCCTTCACTTTCTCACTATTTTTTAATCTAAGGATAGGTCTTTTCGGCTTCCCTTTAGATGCCACATCTTCTTTCGTATTGGCTGCCATCAGCTCAGCGATCCTTCTCTTTACCATCCCTTTGAATGGTGTATTTGGGTGAGGAAAATTCATATGATAGAGTCTATAAATTGACACTTTCCTCTTCGTCACTATTATTTTTTCTTACTTTGGCTTATGTCTAGGCCTTGATTGTATTTTTTTGGGACTCCTTCTCTTGGAAAACAGATCACTTCTTCACTAGAGATTTTTCTCACTTCTTCTAGTTTTTTCTTCTTCCTTGATCATCTTTCTCAATGCCTTCCTGGGTGTACCACGTTAACCTCCCTTTCTTAATGATTTCATCAATTTTTTATTTGCGATGTACACATTATCTGTATTATGCTTCTGGCTCTTATGGAAGCGATAAAACATCGCCTTATTAGTTCTGGTCGATTCTTTCATGGGGTGAGTGTTTCTTACTCTAGCTTCCTAGAAATTGGTGTTAAGGAATTCTTGAAAAATCTTTTCTCTTAATGTATTAATGGGTGTGTAGAATGAAAATATAATCCAGATACCTCAGTCTACAACATCGCGACGTCAGTTAGAATTTATTTATATTAGTCGGTTATTTGACAGGTTCCTTTATCCTCGACCCATTTCCCATATTATTCTGGGAGCTTTTCTTCGTATTTAATTTAAGAATAGGCCTTGATGAATAGGACACTCATACTTCTAGCAACTTTTAGTCTTAACTTCTCGTCAAATATATAGCTCGCTCTTAATCCTTTCTCAAATATTCAACACTTTATTATGTTATTTGTCCACCTACTTCTATGTATAATGTATTGGTCAAAAAGTACATGTGTGTGTTCCTCCTACAAGGACAAGGGGATCAGAGGCCTTAGTAAGTTTACAATATTTTGTGATGGCCAAGGCTTGCCCACGGTGATGAAAAGCCCTGTCTGGTGATGCTTTACGGTGGTTTTACGAGTCTTGCTTGTAACACCCTAATCCATGACTCTTAATTTAAAAGAATAATTAACACTTTAGGATGTTACTCAAAACAAAAAATGCATACTATCTCATTTAATTCACCCAGTGGTAGCGGAATTTCAAATTATAACATAACTTTAATAATCTCTTGAACTGAAACCTTAATGTAAATAACATGATCCAAAATCATTAACTCAAAACAAATAAAATTCTTTGTTCACGATGTTACAGATCAAAGCATAAATCAAACTAAATTGTGATAAATAATAAAATAACAAAGAAAGCTCCAAAATTCATCTTCCAACTCTTGGTGGTACTTACTTCTCCTGAGCATATGTACAACAAAGTATTGAGAAACAGAAAAAAAAACAAAAAAAGGGTGAGAATACACTTTAATATATTAATTTTTAAAAAATGCAAGGGTAGATTAAATCACGCAATCAACAACACACATCCATTTACACAACAACTCATAATTATAATCAGCTTCACATTATAATCTCTATATAGGCAATGTGACTCGCAACTCAACTAAATGCATGTGTGGTACCAATTGGAGATCAGAGGTCTGTTACTGATTTCATCTACTCGAAAATGGTTCCTCGTTCGAATCAGGTCCCCACTTCTAAACTCAGGACAATCACAAGTCCCCACTTCTGAACTCGCGAGTCGCCTCTTTCACAACACAGACACATATGATGCACGACATTTGATAGCAGTGAAACAAAAACAATTATGTTTCCACTTCTAACCATTAAAAACATGCAAATAAGCATACAAAGTAGTCTCACTTTTAAACTACACACTTCAATAAAAGCAATCACAATTATATGCACATCATATAATTATTTCACAACAACACACTTCATAACCATATAATTGATTTAATTATTATTACACATTTATAATCATTTACTTTAATCAATTAAATTCACCAAAATACATCAAACAAAAATTACTCATCGACCGCACAACAAAATCGCATCGAAAAATGGACTGATCACGCAAGACCGACCCCTTTACGGTCATGATGACCGACTCGTCACTATGGTGACGTGACGATTGTCACCCAAATCGTCATGCAAACTGTCAACCGCTGGAGACAGTGATGGTCTCCCCAACAATATGTTGACGATAGGCATCTTATTATCACATGTAACGCCTAGCTCGTCACACCCGTGACGATCGCCACGGTGTCACTAAAGTCATAATCTCCATTTTTGCCATCAAAGCTCAATCAAATCTCTGATTTTAACACCCAACATCCTAAATCGATTAGAAAAACATAGATACATAATATTCTTAAATCAAACATCATCTATATGTGGATTAATCAATCAAAGTCATCACTTTTCATGGATTCGCAATTATGTTTAAAACACCAACATACAAAATGACAACACCAGTATTCAAAACTCATCTCAGTACAACATGTATAAAAATCAGTACAATCTAGAGCACGAAATTATACATCAAATGCAATAATTAACATGAATTTCACATAATCATCAATAAACCTCAGAAAGCACAACAATGGTGAAAAATCTAGAGGAGAGTGGGGATCCCTCTATACCCTTCATGCAAATACACTTATATTCAAAGTAGTTTCCTCCTTACCTGAATTTCCAGCAAACCAACCTCAAGCTCTAGCTATAATGATCCTTTCCTTCTCCCTTAAGCCCTATTTGTTATTCCTTTTTCTCACTTTGCCTCTTGCCTTATTTTCTCAAATTCCAAACTTCTACGTATTATTAATGTTGCCTCCCCTCACATTTTCTATTTAAATTAGAACTTAATTCCCTTATTTTGGGTATTCCACCTTTACCCTTTCCATCTCTAATTTCCCTTATTTTCTAAAAACTCTAATTTCCACCCAATTATCACTATTTTATATTATTTAATTTATTATTATATATTTCTACTCAATTTAATATTAATTAAATATTCTAATTAATTTCTACTACTGCTCATGACTCCCACCAACATACCCACTAAAACCACATACACATATATTCATCAAATAATAATAAAAAAACTTATTAAATCACGTCAATAATAAAATAAAAATGCAGCTAAATTCAATTAAATAATTGAATTGAATTCGTGGTGTTACACTACTCAAGTGAGGAGAGAGGCTTTGTAGATTAATGATGGTGCTTAGGTATAAGTGTGGGGGGTGTGATCAGTATGAGTTATGATCTATCATCTCTTCTTTAAGGGATGTGTATTTATAGAGGCCTCTAGGGCCTAAGGTTCTCTTGGGAAGGGTCATTGCCCATTCAGTCAATGAAGGACAGTTGAATCTCTATTTCCAAGGAGGACGTGGAAAGTTAATGAACCTAAATTCTCCTTTCCCCAACAATATCTTATCTCACGTTTCCCATGATTGGGAGATAGTAAGACCTTGGGGCGAGGCGATACCTCCCCTTAGGCGACATGTTATCATCGCCTCTCCTAGGGCGTCCAATAACTCTCGCCCCATTAGAGTATTTTCACAAATATAACACTACATCTACCTTGGTCAATCGATCAATGTATTCTCGTGTGGTTTTCTTTTTTACTTTGCTAGATTTTTCTGAGGAGGTTATGGTCTTGGGCTGCCATTTCCAGACCGTAAACTAATTCGTAGAAGAGTCGTAGAGTTCCTTCTAGTAGTAGATACAACCATTAAGCAAGGTTTTAAACCATCTCATGGATGCCCCTTTGAGATTAAGGACAAATAATTTTCATTTCACCATGCTTTTGGCGTGATAATAATCAAGAATATTGTCTACGTGTTCGATATGTTCATCTGGATCTAAAGTTTCGTCATAATTTTCTAGCTTCAAGTCTTTTAGGGATTTGTGGATTCAACTGTTAAGGAATCGTCTAGAAAGTGGGTTTCTTCTTTGATCGGAAACTTGAATTTTGATGTCTCATTTTTCCCATCCCTGAGGACATCGCATCGAGAATATCAAAGTATAACGTCTTTTGGGTGGAGTATGGGTTGCATCTTTTTCCACCATGTTGTAGATCCTAGTTATCAATTCACTTGTTCCTTGCAGGCATAAATTGGCTTGGAGTTAATGGAGTCTTAGGAGCATCTTTGGTCGAAGGACTTACAGTTGTGGTCGCGGTTGTTTGGAAGTTAGACCTTGACGTAATTGTTGGAAACATTTTAATATCACCAAGATCTGGAATATGCTATCGCAGGAACTGGAGCTTTTGGAGTTGAAATATGGAAGAATTTATGAGGATCAGATTGGCTTCTCACGCTATAGGAGGATGGATTCTCTTGCAGGATTGATAACATTTATTGTCACTTCAATGGCAACATCGATGTTACGTCGGACAGTTATCCGAGCAAATTTAGATGCTGCCATAGTTAGTACAGAGTAGATTAGAGATTAGAATAAAAAAAATATTGGTACCTTTGATGCATCGGTTAAGAGAAGGTTGATGGATATCCGTGGAAATTTACATGAATCATAAGTTAATTCTCACAAACGACGTTAATATTTTAGTCACTAAACGAGAGATTAGTGATATGGAAGGAATGACTGATTTCTTCCAGTGTGGTTGCAAAAATCTATGATGCGTTGAAGCAGTTGAATTTGCAAAATCAGCACTACAACGTCCAAAGCAGTGAGGTTAGAGAGGTGTACCTTTCAAAAGTGAGAATGAGATCATACCTCATGGTGGGTAGTAAAATCTAGCTCGAATCAGGTGCCAGGAATTCATTGTGAGGTTCTGCCAATGGGTGGAAAATGGGCCCGACGAGTTTGCAAGTTTTCCCCCCACTTTTTTGCAAAGATAGGGCAAAGACTTAAGCTTGCACCATCTAATATGTTTGTCCTCTTATGCCCCATTTTTTGCGGGCTTTTATGGACGCGTGCATTATCGTAATATTTTTCAATTTTTAGGCATTATAGATGCGGTGTTTGCCCTCGTCTCACCCTCATTTTTTGCATGACAGGGCAAGATTTTAGACACGCACTCTTAACTATGTTTGTCCCTCCTCACTCGATTTTTTTGCGGACTTTTGCGGGACAGACATTTCTCATTGCCACCCTTAATTCTGCCTGTTCATTGGCCTTATGTGATGATGTTTTGGAATGGGCCATTGTATTTGAACTTGGAGATTTTATCTCGAGCCCCCCTCCCCACCTTGACCTGGCACGCCCACATGAGGGGTGCTTTTACAATAATATCCTTTGTGATTTTTTATGTTTTTAAAAAATAATGTGTTTTCGGATTTTAGGAAAATTTCTGAAGTTTTATTGTATTTTTAGAGATACTGACGATCTTTTATCAAAATTTTTAGGGTTCTATGGGTTTTTATCGGACTTTTTAAAATACATTAACAAAAATTTTAATTCATACCAGATTTATAATTGCACTATGAAATTTTTCGATCGTTAGCTAGCTCTTGTTTGTTTACACAGAAATGCTAATATGACACCATATTTTCACTTACATCGTATATTACACATTAAATACATACTCATTATTTTTTAAATATTTTTTATTTCTTTTTGATAACTGTGCAACACTAAAACAATAAAATACATATGGTGTAGTTGGCATACGGTGTAATAAATTAGTGTCAACACTATGCCAAATTTGTCTTTTAGCAGCACCCCTACGAAAGCGCTTTTAGGAAAAACCGCTGGTATAGGTTTCGCTAAAAACAAAACTAAAAAACAAGGGAAAAAAACACTAAAAAAGCGCTGGTATAGGGTATGTCTACAAAAGCGCTTTCTAAAAGCGCTGGTATAGGGCACCTTACGAAAGCGCTTGCTATCAACCCTATAAGAGAAGTGGTATATTTTCTGAATTCGGTAGATGGTAAATGGACCAATTATCCGGCTATGAAGACAATGATTGATACGTAAGTGGGATCGTTCTAAATATTCGTGTATATTTATATATTTAATTATTTGTGAGATTGATATAAATATATGCTTTTATATTTTTGTTAGATCAATACAAGTGTTCCGAAGTCAACGAGACGCACATGTATCCCGGACTAAATCAAACAACATTACTTGGATCAAAGTGCAGGTACATTAATTTTCACAATTTTGCTTATAATATTTATGCTACTTGATAAAACAAGACAACTATAAAATCTTATTTGTTTTTCTATGTAGTGTCCGATACAGCGAAACAGTTCAGATTGCGGATACTATGTTTTGAGGTTTATGAAAGAAATCCTTCAAACGAATCAATTAGAGATTCCAATCACGGTATGGATTTATAACTTAATTAGATAACTTCTTATAATTTATTACATTTAACTAAATCACTCATATTATGTTTTTGTTCTGTAGTACTTTGACGACTTCTATGCCGCTTCTTACACGAGACTTAAGTTGGAAGAAATCAAAGAGGATTTGTGCCAATTTTATATTCATCTGCTATTCATGCAGTAGGATTTGTGTCAATTTGAAGTATAATATTATAGTACTATAGGATGGTTACTAACTTTGTTCATACTGTTGCCAATATTTGAAGTATAATATTGTTGATGTTACTGATTTAGTTTGTTTGACATGAGTTAGTTACATGTGAAACTTTCTGTATTCATACTTTACATGATTTAGTTTGTTTAACAGGAACTATAATGATGTATATATATAATTTTGGATATTATAATGGTATTATATTAGTATATATATATATATATATATATTGTCCTACCTATGGTTGAAAATATATCGTCGAAAATATATTACAGGTCGAAAATATTACAGGTTGAAAATATATTACAGGTCGAAAATATTACAGGTCGAACTGGGAGGCTAAAATTACAGGTTGCACTTTAAGATACCTCATTTAGCAACGACAGCGCTTTTAAAAAATGCTCTTAAAGGGCCACCTACTAAAGCGCTTTATTACTAAAAGCGCTGCCTAAGATTAAAAAAAACATAAAAAATAAAAAAAAACGCAACCTACGAAAGCGCTTTTGGAAAAGCGCTCTTATAGGGGGGCTACCAGAGCGCTTTTTCCAGAAAAATGGCTCTTATAGGGGGCTACCAGAGCGCTTTTTCCAGAAAAAGCGCTCTTATAGGGGGGGCTACCAGAGCGCTTTCAAAAGGGCTTTCGTTACCTACGGCAGCGCAGGCTTTGGCAGCGTTTTAAAGCGCTTTAGTAGTCCAAAAAAAGCGCTTTTAAAGCCCTTCCGCGTTGTAGTGCAACCTAGCAATGCTATTGTTTAAATTTTGCCAATAATATTTTCGCCATTAATTATGAAAGTATGTGACGCAGTGCTTTAAAAACCGGACCGGACCGGTCGAACCGAGAACCGGCTAGGTAACCGATATGGTTCAATAGTCGGATCGGGTATGCCATCAAATCGGTGGGAACCGGTGAAATCCGGGAAAACCGGAAAACCAGCGGTTTAATTGCTTTTTTTTTTCTTTTTTTTTAAACTTTTTTTTAAAATTTTTTTTTAAACTTTTTTTTTAAACTTTTTTTTTAATATATTTAGTAGTGTATTACTTAAATAGCATTCTCACATAGTTTTTTTCGTTAGTGACAAATTAAAAACTTTATTGTCTATTTGTTATCTTTGCTAATAAATTTTCTTAAATAGCATAAACATATTGAATTTTATTTGATTTTCTTTTTAGGAGGATCCTATTTTGAATTAAATTTGGTACACATTGGAGTTATTTTGTTATAAACTATTCAATTAGATAATGTTGTAATTAGACTTTGTTTGCAATTAGACTTTGTAATTTTTTACTATTTTCTTATGTGTGATACATTTGTTTAAAATTTGAATTTAAGTTATGAAATTGTGAATTTATGATATGATATTTTTAAAAAATTTAAAAGCTAGTTATATTTTTTTTAGAGACTGAATCATCCGGTTCGACTGGTTTTATACCTATATAATGAAAGGTCTATTCAACCGAGTTATCCGGTTTAATCCGATTTGGTCGTGCGGTTCGACCAGTGACCCAGTAGTTCGACCAATAAACCAGTAACTCAGTACCCTCACCGGTTCGATGACCGGTCCGGTTTTTAAAACACTGATGTGACGTGTCAGGTCAAGATGAAGGTTCTCATGATAAAATCTCTTGAGCTTGTATATTAGTGAGTATTTGGCCAACCCGAAATAATATTTAAATTTGTTATATCTTCCATAAATTAAAAAGTATGCATGTTTGATGATATAAAATGATAATCTAGTTCTTTTTCTTATTAAAATAAAATAAGCAAGGACGTACTGTACGTAGAATAAATTAACCTTTAATATTGTTCGGGAACCATAAAATGAAATGGCCTCTGCCTTTTTTAAGGTTACTATAGTGGAAGATGGAATCTTAACCAAAAGTATTATCTTGCACACTAAGTTTTTTCAAGAAACTTTTTTTAAAATCGTGTTTGTACAACTATAGGTGGTTAATTTGGACATGATGTGCTTCAGATTTGGAGAATATAGTTTGTTTTTGGACACATGAACATAATTTTCAGATGGCTGTAAATATTCTATTTAATATTTATCGTATAAAGCTATTAAGAACTTGTTAGCTTTTTGTATACGAAATTGTATTTTTTTTAATAAATAATGTTTAACAACTTTTATTAGATAATTAAAATTAAAAAGTCTATTATTATTAATAAGAATTTGATCCATTACTCTATAGCTTTTTCTTTTAATATGAATAATGAAATCATTTATGTTTTTGTAATTTTTTTTATTAAGGTTGAAATCTGTTATATATATATATATATATATATATATATATATATATATATATATATATATATATATATATATATATATATATATATATATATATATATATATATATATATATATATATATATATATATATATATATTATTTTCATTCTTGCAAATAGATCACTTTTCATTGATATTTTATTTTAGTCCTAATAACATATGTTGTATTTATTTTGATTTATATAAAATTGATTTTAGTTTTTGTAATTTTAGAAATTAAAATTAATCAGTTTACTTATTTCAAATATTAGGAAATAAAACAAAAATAACTGCATATTTACAAAAACTAAAAAAAAATCTTATATAGAGTTTTGTAGTGTTATATTTGTGAGAGTCCTAAATAGTGGCAACTACTGGATCCCCGCCTAGTATGATGTGGCCCGGGCGACATCCTCACAAAGTATGGGGGGATCGCTCTTGGAACAGAGGACGTGAATTTTACTGTTACTTTCTCACTAGTCATATAGAAATATGAGAAAGAGTCACACCCCGATTCCCTGAAAAGTATGTAGTCAACAATCTTCCCTAGTCAAAGAGAATTAGTTACTGCCTCTAAGGATTTTCTAAACCATATGTGCAAAGGCCTCTATAAATACTTCCCCCTAGCGGGAGAATCGACAGATCATAACTTACAGACTCATACCTAAGCATTACACTAATATACAAAGCCTTTCACCTCACGTGAGGAGGTCCTCTAAAAATCACTTTAACACCATCATACAAGGCTTCTCGTTGTCGCGAGCAGCTCTAGTCATCCTAAATTATTATAAATATACTAAGGTCTCTGAGTATCCCATACCCTGTAAAATTAATGTGGGTCACACCTTCTTCATCACAATCACCATACTCACAGTTACCCTCCACACCTATACCTAGAATTTCTCATCCATTTTCAACATGGGAGCTCCATCACCTACGTCGGAGGATACTAGTGGTAGTATTGATTCCAACTCCCTGACGAAGATGTGCGCCGCCATGTACAAACTACACCGTCAAAATCAAACACAAGAGGATAATGTCCATAATATCAGACAACACCACAAAGAGTCCAATATCCCACTAGAGATGGAAATGTTGGATCCCTAACCACTCTCATGTGAGATATGGGATGCGTTTGTCTTTGAAGGATTCAAACCTCTCTCTTGCCAAGTTTAATGGGCATAATGATCCATATGAACATGTCACCTCAACCAACACACATACGACTATCATTGCATCACTTGAATCCCTACAATACAAACTATTGGCTGACACCTTCAAGGATGCTGCCCTACAATGGTATATAGATCTACCTCGAGCCTGCATTGCTAGTTATCTAGAGCTGGTAAAGAAAGTTATACATCAGTTAGCTGTCAGCCGTCACAGGAAGATGTCCACCACCAGCTTGTTCAACATACGATAGGCTCCACAACAGTCGTTGAGGGACTATCTCGCTCAATTCAATGAAGCCACCATCAGGGTTGTCCCCCAAACCAAGAAACGTTCTTGGAGGCATTCTAAAATGGACTCAAGTGGGACACATCAGTTAGTATCTTGCCCAAAAGTCGGTACTCTTGTTAGCGGAAGTGGTAAGTGTCATACCCCAAAATTTGCCCTCTTATATTCAATCAAAGGTCCCTCAATTGCCCAAGAGCACTCAGGGTCCTATCAGACAAAGCTCATCCTAATCCAGGATCTCCAAAACTAGGGTTTGCATTTTATCAAAGGAGTTTGAATCTCTAAGGCCTCAAGTGGACCCCAATGTATCTCATATGTCTCAGAGCATCTCCAGGGAAATTTTCAAGCTTTGGATCACAAGATTGTTCAATCAATGGTTCAGATGATCAATAGTCAAATATGTTGACCTAAAAGTCAACTATAGTCAAAATACAATCAAACTTCAAGACTTTTGGTCAACATCAAGTATTTGAGGTTATATCCATCATTTGATCAAAGGTTGATCATGATTCATTAATAAAAACTCAGAAATGAACAAAGTCAAAGGTTCAAATTAGGGTTTTTTAACTAAAAAGTCAACTCAACTTTGACTAGCCATAACTTTCACATGGAGTATCAAAAATTTCTCACTCAAAGCCTATTTTGAAGGAAATTGAATTCTCTACAACTTTGTCTCTCACATGCCAAGGCCATAAATGCTTCATTCAAGAGATATGGTCCAATACATTACAGGTCCTACAAAAAGGTCATTAAAAGGTCATCTTTTTCAAAAGCACATAACATGAGCATGGAAACTTCAAAGGAGATGAAACCAAAAGGAGTGTTTAGAGGACTCTTTGAGCTTTCCAAAAAGTCCTAGAATTCTTCCATATCTTAATATTGAGGGAGATATGCCTTGTCAAAGTTGGTCAATTTTGGGTGAGGTGTGTGAAGCAAATAAGGGTTAAAATCAATTTTATTGCAAAAGGGCCCAACTTTTTATGACCCAATCTTGTTCCTTAAACTATCCAGAAGGTCCATATCCAAAGCCATGAAAATTAGATGGATATTTGATTTTTCTTGAATTTTTATTCATTAAAACCATGGTTTAATCCAATATTTGGAAGAAAAATAGAAAAGATTTGAGTTGGTTTAATTTCTAATCATAATCAGTCATCAAAATATACCCTATTTCATATAAGATTCGTGCTAATGGGATTGGGGAAAAGAAAACCAAATTTTAGCCAATTTTGGAAACATTAAAAGTCAAATTTCAATCAAGATTCAATTTTGGATTCAAGGGAGATTTGATGCATTTTCTTTACCCTAAATTATTCTACTATAAGTACCTAAGTAGTACAGATTATATGGGGGATTTTCGGCCTCCAAGACCTTCATGAGAGCTTCGAAAAAAGTCAAAAAAAGAGAGGTTTGGGTTCAAGGATTCAAGCCGATTTAAGACGAGTTAAAGATTGGAATCGATTATGTGGTGTCTCCTGAAGCTATCTACAACATCCTCAAGGCTTCACGCATCCTGAATCACGCCCCATTTAACACGGTTTGAACCAAATTGCCAAATTTTTGTTCGTTGTGATATACACGTTATCAATTGAATTTGGTTATATATTTGTGTTCAGCGTGATGTTTGTGAGATTTTTGTGCCATTTAATTGTTGTTTAAGTACAGGAATTGCTTGATACTATTGTTAGGTCTTGGAGCTCCAAAATTAGGGCTTTTTCGATAGAGGCAAAATTAATTCAAACCAATGGAGCCAATGTTCTCAGGAGGATTTTCCGAACAAAACCATGAGCTTATCTTGAATTTTTATGATGTTTTCGTGAGTTTGGTATATGCAGGTTTTAGCCATGAATGAAATCGTAGCAACAAGGCTGCAGAACCGTAGCTAAATCTATTATCATGGGGGGACGATGGTAAACAGTGATGGCGCGCAGTTATTATTTAAAATCTTGAATTTATATTTTATAATTTGCGTTTATGTTATTGACAACAAATGGAAATTGGCAGAGTGGAAAGGAAAGGGCGTCTGGTCTTCACGCGAGGGAGATAACGCGAGTTCGATCCTTGCTCTCGTCTGTATTTTTTTTGAATTAATTTGTTTCTAGATTGCATGCGTATTACTGCAGGAGGATCTACGATGCACCTTCGCTCCAAGGCCCTTGCATGATTCTGGAGATGGATCTAACGCACACTTGGATTGAAGGTTCACTGGGGACACTCAAGGGCATGACACACCGGATTACTCGCCCAGGTTTTTTAACCTTTTTTATTTTTCTATGTTATTTATATGATTTTGGTTTATTAGGATTAGTTATTAATTTATGATTATTTAATTAATTAATTTAGATTGAAATAATTATAATTAGGATTTTGGTTAGAGTTTAATTTTAGGTTTAACTAAATAATTGGCTTAATTTTAATTTTAGGTTAAATAAATTAGGATTAATTAATTAATAATTTTAATCAGGTTAATTAGATGATTTAATATTTAGGTTAATAATTAACTTAATGTAAGATTGATTTAAATTATAATTAGGGTTATTTATTATTCGCTTCGATTAAATTAATTGATCGCGGTGGGTAATAATCAATTATTTAATTAATTAAATAATAAATTCAAATAAGGCTTATTTTGCTAAAGATTTTAACCATTTCAATTGGTTAGGATAATTAGCGATCCTTCCTTAATTCGTTATTTGTTTTAATCAAACCTATTGATTATGATAATTAACGATAATTAAAAACCTTCATTAATGTATTAATCGTTTTAATCAAACTAATTGGTTGCGATGGTTAATAATAAAATAATTCATATCCCGAAACAATTAATCTAATTAAAACACATCAATTTGCTAACGGTGATAATCGAATTAATTGATTAAAATAATTAGCAATTCCTATTAAATCTGTTAATTATGGTGATTAAATCTATTAATCATCGCGATTAATAGAACATACTATAATCAGGGTTGTACGCCATTCAAAACACATCTCTTTCACAAAACTACGGATTTTCAAAACTGCGATAAGGTAATTCAAAATACCTTGCAAACTGCGAATTTCAAAACTACGATAAGGTAATTCAAAATACCTTCAACACATTCATATCAATTCTAAGGCGTACAACCATGCCCCGAACTACGTAGACTCTGATCCTCCATAAGGAGGTACGTAGGCACTTGGATAACCAAGGCGAGTCCCCTTCCCCAAAATCTCACTTTTCGCCCTATTCATTTTCTTAGCTATAAACCTTAACACTTTTTAGCCACAAACCTTTGCCTTAAATCTAAAACCTTAGGAAAGGGTTAAGGGTTCCTAACACCTTCCCTTGATCCGAATATAATAACTTACCCAGATTCTCTAAAACTTCGTAGGGTTTCCTATTCGCCCTGGTAGAATAGGTGGCGACTCTAAAAGCTAATTTTTAGGGCAGGTTGCCACAATAAGTATAACAGAATGTTAAATAAAGGGCGAGGAGAGCAACAATGAGAAGAAGGCACAAGACATCAAGGAGCGTGTTCCAACGCCAAGGGATCACACTACTAGAGGAAGAGTAATTATACCTCGCCCATCAAAGACAAGAGTGCATTCTATAGAGAATGCAAGGTAGCACGGAGCTTCACGCCTATGAATACTTCGATGGCAGATGTAATGGATCCTGAACTAAGTAGAAGGTGCAAGTTCCATATGGTCAAAGGACACCACATTGATGATTGCTACCAACTTAAGAAAGAGATCAAGACAAATCCAACTCTCGTAGGCGAGAAGGCGTAGGGATTCTGGGGCCTAGCAAGGCAAATGAGACATCCCAAGGTAAGGGTAGAAAAGTCGTGCACCATACACAAAACTATTGCAGATGGATTCCCCAGAGGCAAGGTGACTAGCTCTGCCCGTAGAAGGTACGCTCGCCAAATTTTGAATATATAAGACCTCCCCAATATTAAAGGTAGAGGCGAGCCAAAGGCGCTAGAATCTATGATCTCCTTCTATGAGAAAGACAAAACTAAAATCCACCCTTACAATGATGACCCAATGATCTTTACCAGCAGATGCGATGAAAGGGAGATCAAAAGAGTCCTCGTAGACCAAAGAAGTTTGACAAATATTCTATATTGGGAGGAGTTTGAAAAAGTCTACGTCGATCCAGAGGATCTAAAATCCTTCAAGGGCTCACTAGTTGGATTCTCTAAAGAGTAGGTGCAAGTAAAATTATTCATCACTTTGAAGACCACCTTGGGAGAGCAGAACCAGGCCAAAGAAACTAAGCTCAGGTATTTGGTTATTGATGTCATTTCTTCTTACTAAATGATTATAGGGAGACCGACGTTTGATCAGCTGGGAGCCGCTTTGTCCACTTTGTATTTATGAATGACGTGCCTACTCTTGGATGGGAAAGTGTGAGTTATCCAAGGAGATGAGGAAATCTCCATAAAAAATTTCGTAGAGAGACTCAAGTTGAAATGGGTCCGCACTTTATGCGTAAAAGCTAGGATAGTGGGCTCAGGAATAAAGTCGTCAAGATAAGCTTGCAAAGGTGAGAAGGTTCCCCGTCTAACCTATAGGGAGATCGAAGATTAAAATCCACCAATAAGGAATTCCCCCATGGCGTCACTTTCTCTATCATATTTTATTTGTTTTCTTTAAAACCATTTAGTTATTTTGCTGTTAATTTTTATAGGCTAGTATTGCATCTTTGCCATTTGTAAGGGCATGTTATTTCATGGGGTGCACTTTTTCCCACTGTGCTTTACATATGGCATGGGTTTTTAGCGAGGCCTCTTATTTTATTATTCTAGAGAATATGTGTTTATTGACTATTCCCGTTTACAGGAAACCTAAAATGCAGGAGGAAGGTCTCCCTAAGAGGTGACCAAATTGCTGGACCCCTAAAAGCAATCTTTGCCGCCACAGGAGACGATCAAAATGCTGGATCCCTAAGTGGCATCCTTCATGCCTTAAGAGGCGATCAAAATATTGTATCCTTAAGTGGGATCCTTACCTCTCTAAGAGGAGATCATAATGTTGGATCCATAAGAAGTGGGATCCTTACCGCCCTAAGAGGAGATCTGTCAGGCTTCACATAACTTCCCATGAGGGACTAAGATCCCTTAGTCATCAACTTCTCGTTTGAGGCACTTAGAGTTTTCTCGGACGGGACCAAGACATATAAATCTTGTCCAAGGGGTGTGATTGAAGTCTTTCCTAAGAAACTTAGTCTTAATTCTTGTCTAAGGGCTTGCTAGAAATCCCACATACGATGATCAATGCCCCGCCTGAGGGACTTACTGTCTAATCTTCCAAGCTCCGCATAACTTCTCCTAAGGGACTAGGATCCCCAGCCCATCCCACTCATCGCTTGAGGGACTTAGAGTTTCCTCGTGCGGGATCATGACATATAAATCTCACCCAAGGGGCACGATCGAAGTCTTCCCTAAGAGGCTTAATTGTAAGTCTTGTTTGAAGGCTTAATAGAAGTCTCGCCCAAGAGGGATAATGCCCCGTTTGAGGGACTTACTATTTCATCAGCCAGA
The DNA here is from genome assembly GCF_029867415.1 of Vicia villosa. Taxonomy (NCBI): domain Eukaryota; kingdom Viridiplantae; phylum Streptophyta; class Magnoliopsida; order Fabales; family Fabaceae; genus Vicia; species Vicia villosa. The sequence continues at coordinate 65,652,073 of NC_081186.1, read as the reverse complement.
CTTTGAATAACTTTACCATAGGGACTAGGATCCCTAAGCTATCCAACTCCTCTCATGAGGGACTTAAGGTTTCCTCGAGCAGGACCAAGACGTTTAAATCTTTCTTAAGGGACGCCAAAAAATTCTTTCCTAAGAGACTTAGTATTATGTCTTGTCTGAGGGCTTGATAGAAGTTCTGTATGAGATATCTAACAATTCGCCTGAGGGACTTGCAGATCTCATCAGTCAAACAATCTCTCCTAAATATCCTACAGCCCAATCGGCCCAGCGCGTATCATTATGAAATTTAGGGCGTTGGGATACTCCCTTGTTCTATGGTCTAAAAACATTTTGTCCTCTATCAAAGACCTCGTGCATTAGCAAATGCTGACAATGGCGGGAGCTATGCCGCTAGAAGAAGGGCGGTCATACGTTGCCCTTAGGGAACGTGGGATAAAACGTTTTTTAAGAAGAGAGAAGCCAAGATCAGTAACTAACCCATATCTCCCTAGGAAATAGAGATTCAACGGTCCACTGCTGACTGAATGGACGGTGATCCTTCCCAAATAAACTCTAGGCTTAAGGCCTTTATAAATACCTATGCTCTAACTGGATAAAATGAGACATCTTAACTAAGACAAATCACACCTTATATACTATGAATCATATAGATAGTGCCTCTCACATCATGTAAAGAGACTCTCTAAACCATCATAAACACTACTATACATGACTTCTTACTGCTGCAGACAAACTCTAACCACCATATATCTTACTTTTTTGACCAGTACAAAAATTAATTTTAAGAAAATTAATTGCTCTCAAGTAAAGTAATTTGGTATTCAAAATTAATTCTAATTTAAAATTGTCATTTTTACTTTTTTTATAAATATATTTAAATATAAATATTTTATATTTAATTCATCTTAAATCAAAATCTATTTTATAAAATTAATTCGTTTATAGTCAAATTTTATCATTGGAAAATACATACTAATTATTTTATAAAAAAATAAATAAAAACATGATAAAAATCTTTTCTTTTACACGAACAAGGTAATCGTTAGAGCCTTTAAAACAAGTTACATTTCCGTGTAACAAACTGTATGCATTAACCTATGACCTATCCATCAAACTCACCCTAACAAAACAAAGAGAAAAAAAAAAGATGACAACATTGTGACATCATATCCTGTCGGAGAAGAAGGGCACGTAGGTAGCTCCCATAAATGTAGACAGATTTATTTATTAATTCGTCCGATATCAACTCCATGTTTTTATTTTTTCCATTGTTCCCCCCTTCCCCTCCCTCCCTTTACAATTCCTCATTTCTCATTTTAGCACAAACACATTACTTTTTCCTTTTTCCACCAACCACATTATTCTTCCCCTCACTCTTCTTTTCACTTATATCACTTTCTTTTCTCTCCTTACACTCTTTGCTATATATGGTACCTCTACACCTACTCCACTTTGCTTTTCATCTTTCCTCTTTCTTCTCTTTTTACATCTCCTCTATCATTTTTTTTATCTCAACTTTTACTAGATATTTAATTATAAAATTTTATTTTTATATTTTATATTTTTTTATAAGAAAAAAAGTAGAGAAATGGGTTATAGGGTTGTAGCTGGTTAAAGTGAATTTAAAGTAAAAATGTCCGAACAGCATCATGTATGTACAGATGTTAATTATGTAATGGCAAGAAATTTAAAGGCAAACAACTATTTTCTGCCACATTGGTTATTCATGACCACATCCTTATCTTCTCCTCACAAACAAATAAATTTAATAATAATAATTGTACTATATAACAATATTTACTTTTATAAGTTTGATCAAATATAATAAATGTGAAAAAAAAATTACTAACTATTCCCTCCGTTTTTTATTATAAGTCGTTTTGGAGAAAAAATTCGTGTTTTATTATAAGTCGTTTTAGAATTTCAATGAATCATTAATACTATATTTTCTATTATACCCTTAAGTATTTAATATTCTCTTTCTTCAAATTATTTTAATTTGTGTTTCCCATACAATTAATGAAAGACGATTTAGTAAAATCTATTATAATTTATCTATTTCATACAATAGTTATTATTTTTCTTAATATGTGTGAAAATGCCAAAACGACTTATAATAAAAAATGGAGGGGGTATTATTATATCTTATTAATGTGGTCCAAATATAAGAGAAAAGACATGTCTTTACACAAGTCTATATCAACATTATATTTTGTTGTAACTTTTTATTTATATATTATTTTTTTACACATGATTTTTTAGTATATTTTAATAATACATATTGGTAAAATATATATTAGAAGAAATTTATTAAATATATTTTCAATTATTTAAAGAATTAATATGTGGCATTGTGTGCCTATGTGAGTTTAAAGAAACAAAAAAATAATAAAAATAATAATAATAATAATTTATTATTATTATTATTATTATTATTATTATGAAATTAAATTCAATATAAATGCTATAAGTAAATATACAAAGTGACTTAGCTTAGTTATTATTATCCTTCAGTGAAAGTGTGAAACTGAATTCATGTAGATCTTCATTCTCTTCTCTCAAATTCTCAAACACTTAACTATAGATAAATAAATAAACAAATTAAAAAAAAAAATTAATTGTTGAAAATTATTTCTCTTTGAAGAGTGAAATGGAATTCGATGAACCAGAGGAACATGAAGAGGAGATGGAGATTCCGGAAACACCCATGCCGGTGCCGGCGAGTTACGACTCACTCGGAAACTCAGCTTCACGGTCAAAACTCTCCGGTGAAGTTGACGGACGGAAAGGTAGCGGTAACGGTAATGGTAACGGTAACGGTGGTGGTTTTTCCTCGACGGTGAAGTATAGAGAATGTCAGAAGAATCATGCCGTCAGCTTCGGTGGCCACGCTGTTGACGGTTGCTGCGAGTTCATTTCCGCCGGTGAAGAAGGAACACTTGAAGCCGTGATTTGCGCTGCTTGTAACTGTCACCGGAACTTCCACCGTAAAGAGATCGACGGAGAGACGGTTAGTTCGTGTCAGCGGCAGCAACCTCCACCGCCGCCGCAACCATATCACCATCACCAGTTTTCACCTTACTACCACCGAGGTCCTCCTTCTACCTCCGGTTACCTCCACCACCACTTAGCAACTCCGGTGGCGCATCACAGACCTTTGGCTCTCCCAGCCACTGCTTCCGGTGGATTCAGCAGAGAAGATGATGATATTTCAAACCCTAGCAGCAGCGGCGGAGGAGGAAACGGTTCCGGTGGATCAAAGAAGAGATTCCGAACAAAATTCACGCAGGAACAGAAAGAGAAGCTCTTGGCTTTTGCGGAAGAACACGGTTGGAGAATTCAGAAACAAGATGAAGCTGCTATAGAACAGTTTTGTGCTGAGAATTGTGTGAAGAGAAATGTTCTTAAAGTTTGGATGCACAATAACAAGAACACTCTTGGTAAGAAACCCTAATTTGTGTTTTTATTATTCTAAATTTTCTAATTAATTTCTTCTATGTGGTTATTAAGCAATTTTGATCTCTCTAGAGAGAGTGATTTGTGTGAAAAATAAAAATGAGAAGGAAAAAAAAACAAAAAAATTTAGTTTGAGATTTTTATGTAAAAGATCAAACTAGCTAGCTAGTTAGGGTTCTTATTCTTGTAAGTTCTTTATTTGGTTAATTAATTAAATAATTTTGTTTAGTTTATTTTATGGGACTTTAGTGATTGGTAATGCAATTGTAACTATTGAGTTTATGATTTTCAGTTTTGTAGTTAAGTGTTAATGTACTATGTTTTTAAAAAACGGTTTGTTACTGCAAAAACGGAAGCTACAAAAGAGGACCAATAAAATCGGCCACGACAAAACAATATTAAAATATGTCTATATAAGAGAAATTGTAATTGATTCATACCGCAACAGTGATAATAATACAACATTTGTACCGATGGAAATCGTGATAATGTAACCCCGCAAATGTGGTCCTATTGTTAAAACCTTGTTATTAGGTAAGAGTTGATGAGGTTTTATTAATGTGGATTAATTGTAAATTAATTATGTTTTAGATGTATGTAAAGAGAGACCTAATAAGGACAAAAGAACCTAGTTTTTTGGAAAAACATGGCTAGTGTTTTTCATCATTCATCATTATGTGTCTGCACAATTACTGAAACTTAGCACAAGAGTTTCAGCAAGTAATGGAAATTATGAGACATTTGAAAAAGGACTTCAATCCAAAATTAGAATTAAATGAATGGTTAATATTGTAACCACTATAATTTATTATTCATCGACATAATATGAATCCTTAATTTCTTTAACAATAATTGTTAATGTGGTTGATTTTTTTAAGTAAATTATTCTAAAGAATCTTATCTCTAAAATAATAAGCTCAAATTTTAACGTGTGAGCCATGCAAATGCTTAAAAATGTTCTATGTCTTTATATTGTGTCCTACATATTCATGCATCTGATATTTCTTTATAACTATCAACTGAGTTGGTTTAATGACTGAGTTGATTTAACGAGACTAAATATAATTATTTTGATAAGGATAATATAGTTTTAACAATTTGCTTCCCATGTAGAAACATCATCGACATTAGTCCTTAGTTGAACTTGTTTTTTCTTCAAACAAGGTGAATAATTGAGAGCATAAAAGTACTTGAACTCGCCATAACAAGATAGTTACACCGTATAAGATTTTGCTTAATTGAATTTAGTTGTGTTTTTGTTAAAGTGTACTAGTGTAGAATAAGTTAAAAAAAAAGCTGTTGAAATGTTTGGTTGAAATTGAATAATGCCATTCTGGTATATGTTTTGGGAAGTGCGGTGGAAAAGTAATAATGCAAAGAACAAAATAAACTGAGAGTGAGTGAGTGAGTGGGTATTCACGCGGCAATATCGTACACTGTTTCACTGTCCAGTCACAGAAGACAGCCTTGCATTTCAGAACACTGCAGAATACAATGAAGTTTTTTTTCATATGAATTATTTAAAAAAAAAAACTTTTATCGTATGAAAAACATCACAATGGCGAATACTGTGAAGTTTATTTTTTATCGTGGGAAAAACATCTTGATGAAGAAAGAGAATGGTTGATTTTTAAGGGATGGGATAAACAGGATAAAATCTAGTGAAAATTCCATGGAAAGCATGAGTGGAAATATATTATGCGGTTATGCCAACTAAAATATGTTAAGTCAAGTCAAATTTTTATACAATATATAGAAAAAGTTTTAGAATTTTTTTTTAATTTGATTATTATTGTTATATTACATTTTATATTTTATATTTAAAACATAAAATGATAATTCAATTACATTTAATAATTAATAAAATTATATTGAAAAACTCTCTTAAATAATATCATAATTTGTTTTTATAATTATTTTAAATAGTTTGATAAAATTTATGTTGTTAGTCAAGTTCGAATAGGTAAACAAAAATAAATATTTAGCTCATTTATTTTTTTTAAATTTTTAGTCTATTTAAATATTAGTTGAATTAATAATAACTTGCAATAATAATAAGAAAAATATTTGTTTGGCGATTTTCGATGGAACAAAAAAAAAAAGCAATTTCTGATGGTGATAAGCGATTTTCGGCGAATTCTTTTCTCGTAGGTTTCAGCGGATGAAACTCAGTGAGATGGTTTAAATTCCTAATCTTTGAATTAGAGACCAAATTGACGAGATCACAGTCATATAAAACTTAATAGGGTTAAATACGTTTTTAGTCCATATAAATATGCGACCCTGCATTTTTAGTCCCTATAAAATTTTCCTTCAATGAATGATCATTCTAAAAATTTTATGCATGCAACTCCAGTCCCTGCTATTTTCTAAAATTTTAAAAATTGTTTAATTACCCTTTAATTTTTAAATTTTTGAATAGTTTTTTTTATATATGTTTAGAATACTTAAAATATTTATTTACCAAGTTTTAGAACTTTTTAAAACAAGAAGAATTAAATATGAATTTTTCAAATTTCAAAATATAATGATAAAAGTAATAAAAATCTCAACTTAGAAATTAAATTTTGAGTTCTTTTTTTTTTCAAGAACTTTTTAAAATATTATGAACATGTCTGCAAAATAATCATTCTAAAATACACATTGGTTTGACAGCGGGGACTGAAATTACATGCATAAAAATTTTAGAGGGACCATTCATTGAAGGAAAATTTTATAGGGACTAAAAATACAGGATCACATATTTATAGGGACTAAAAACGTATTTAACCCAACTTAATAAGATTAGGCGACTTTTAGGGCAAATGGGCTACGGTCGTGGCTGGCCGCGAAAATCGGCGGTGACGACTCCTCCGACGATGGTACGCATCTTTACGCCATCATCTAATGTCTGATTTGAAGGATTTAGCAACTGAATATAAGAAATAAGCCGACAACAAGCCGAAACCATTGGTGGATGTCATCAAAGGTAACATGTCTACCCTCTAAAGGGAATTAAAATTAAATATATAATAGCGATGATCGTAAACGAGAAAGTAGAAGTAATAATAGAGGAACAAGACATAGAATCTGAGATGAGGTACTAGAAAAATATCCTTATTATATACACATTAGGGACAAAGCTTTCAATGAATGTTGTTAAACAATTCATGATCAATGCATGGAATTTTTTATCACTCTCTGAACTATATACTACAATGAAGAGGTATACTTCATAATTAGATTCGAGTCGAAACCTGATAGGGACATGGTACTGATGAGATGACCTTATACAATGTATCACAAACTCGTGTTCTTACATGAATGGATCCCAATTTTTACCTTACAAAATGATTAAATAAGAGTACTACTAATTTGGGTAATGTTTCCTCAGTTTTCATTAGTTTCCTGGGGGAGAAAAGCATGAGAAAAATAGAAAGTGCCATAGGGAAACCAATAATGAAAAAATGAAAGTACAAAAAAAAAACTTAGAGTGTCATATGCTAGAGTGTTGATTGAAGTAGATATAACAACTGAATTTAAGAATAAGATTGTTATAAGAGATCTAAAAGGCAACAAGATAACACAACCTGTAGAATATGAATGGAAACCACTCTTTTTCATATTGTGTAAGAAGGTTGTCCATGAATGCAAGGATAAGAATACACAAAAACAGAAGTACCAAGAGAAACAAATATGGATAGAGAATAAGAATGTGATAAAACGATCTGATAAACTGGAGATAAGGCAATAAGGCAAAACAGAGTGGAGAAAATATCCTGGGATGCAGAAATGGCTTTGCAGTATTGAGAAATGGAGAGGGCTCAAGCATATCTGAAGAACTAGGATGATTATATGGAATGTGAGAGGATTGAATAAAAGGGAAATACATATTGAAATAGCTTCACATATCAAAATACTCAATATGTCTTGTATAGTGTAACACCCTAGGCCCCGAAACTTATATAAAAAATATTTAATCGATAACTTAAGGTGTCACTACGATAACCATCCAAAAACTCTTCAAAACATTCGAGCACATGCAACAGAAAATCATATAGTGACAACTTCAATTTAAACTTTTCAAATAAAGTATTAAACTTTAAATCACATATTTCAACATTAACTAAAAAACATAGCAAATGTGTCCCATTCCCGATGTTACAAGATAAGAGCACTAAAACTGAACTAAAATGAGATGAACAAAAAAAGTAAACAAAGATGAGATCCACAACCATCTTCCAAACTCACAATAATAGAATCACTCATGAGTATTTGTACATCAAGGTCTAAAGCAGCACAAATAACAAGAAAAGGGGTGAGAATAAACTTTGATATATTAATGGTGTGAAGAATGTGAGGGTAGATTAAAATACACAAGAACAACATCATTAATCACATCACAACACCACAAACATTTATTCTCATTTAGAAAAAAGAATAGTTCACACCAATGTAGCGGTGAAATTGGTGAGACTAAAGCCATGGGAAAGACTTAGCTCATTTGTTTAAAACAGAGTCGCCACCGCCCTCTATTGTTTCCAAAAGGAATGGGAGAAAGAGGAAATAAAACCCACATAAGTTTTTAAAATCAAAACTAATAAACTTATCAGAGATTTGAGCACGGAGGGTTTGTTATACAAGGGGAAGGTTTTAAGCCCCCCTCATATCTATGGTATCCCATAGGAACCTCTTTGAAAATATTATTGTTTTTGTGTATATTTATTTTGAAAAGCATATGTGAATTTGTTTAAATAGAGTGTGGAGATGAGAAACGAAGTTTTTGAAAGTGAGCCTGATAAGACATCGCATCTTAGGCCTACATGCCCCTTTTAAAGAAAAGGGAAGTCAGAGCTTTTGTAGTTCCCCTTAAAAGGAAAATAAAAGGGCCGAAGTGGCCAAAATCTTTTTAGGTATTAAGCTTTAACAATACTTAACAAGTTTTATTTTAAAAGGTTAAGCTTTAACAATACTTAACAAATTTTTAATAAAAAAGGGACAAAGCTTTAACAATACAAGGTCAATGGACTAAGTGTAGTTTCACCGGAAATAATTCTTCTCTTAGTACCAAGGTTTTAAAACAAAGGAGTGGTTGAGCTTTAGCAATACAAAACCAAAAAAAAAAAGGGACCAAGCTTTAACAATACAAAGTCAATGGACTAAGAGTAGTTTCACCGGGAATAATTCTCCTCTTAGTTCCAAGGTTTCAAAACAAAAGGTTGATTGACCTTTAACAATACAAAACAAAGGGTGGGTTTAAAAAGGTTGAGTTTTATCAATACAAAACCATTTTTAAATAAGTGAAAAGCTTTAACAATACTTTAACACAAAATAAAAGAGATTTGGAAAAGAGTTTGAGTACATTGACAATTTTAGTCAATACCACACTACAAAAATAAAGGTCTCCTGCCACGGCCACGAAATCGCGGCTATATGCAAAATAACCGTGGTGTAACGTTTTAGCCACAGAAAACCGATTATGGGATATGCGGGCGTGGCCTAAAGTATAATCCACAGTTTTCTTTTTTGTGCCACGTTTTATAGACATTCGTGACTCGTATAGGCCACGGTTTAGGTATCTAGATTGAGGCTGCGGTTTGTCTTTGCCATGAGTACAAAACTGTGGCCAGATCGTAAAACCACGGTTTCTATTTAATTTATAGCATACGGTTTGTTTATGGCCACTAATTAAAACTGCGGCTATATGTAGGCCAATTTTACATGTCAATTAAACATGTCAATTTTACACATCAAAAATCAATTTTGGAATCAGTTCTAAGTACTCCAATAGTGAAATCAATTTTCTTTTTCAAACCAACACACCAATCACTTGCGCTTATTTTGAAGAATTTAAAGCTTGATTACTATAATTGTATGAATACAAATTATTTTATTGTCTATACGTGACAATAGCATCAAAACAGATAATCATCCAAAACTAAATATAAAAACTTGAGTGACAAAGAGTTGCTATAAACACTACAAACAGATAATCATCTATAGAGGTGCTTCCTTGTATTCAAAATTTGGTTCTGACCAACCCGAACATTCCCCAACTGTATCAATACATATAGACCTGAATAGGATAAAGATAATAAAGTCATCCTGCAACACTCCCCAACTGTATCAACTAGTGATTTAAGAACACTCACAACACCCTGTAAAGATAAAGATAATGAAGTCAGCCCGCAATACTATCAAAAAGTCATCAATGAATTATTGATTTTCAATTAAAAAGGAAACAACTACCTACTTGAAGTGAAATTGTAATTATATGTACACTCAATAATTGACTTTGGTACTGCCTTACACATTGCATAACTTCCAATTCACATTTTTATGAAAGCAGATGATGCAACAATCATATATAACCATAGTTACATTCCTTGCTCAAGTATTATACTGTGTCTCTCCTGTGTGTATATAGATATATACATAAATATGTAAAAGTACACTATAAATAACAATTCACTAGTGAATAAGCATGAAAACTCCTCAATTACTCACAGCTCTGAGTAACTTCTGTTCTTGAAATACAACTGGGGAATGCCATAGTAATATCCCTACAAATATGAGGAAGACACATAATTTAAAAAAACTTTCTACATTTCTAGAAATTACTTTTTATCAAGAGATTGCAATGCAGCTTTATACCCGTTTGTCTTTTATTTTTGTATAATTAAGAGGTTACAGTAGACTCACTTTAGATATGGGAGAGTCATGTTCTTGATTAAAGATGGGTGCTGAGAAACAAAAGCTTTCCACTCATCTTGATCGATTCTTTCATCATCTTTTGTATCAGCATCTTCAAATGTCTTATCCACAATCGATTCTATCATCTCATCCGAAAGAAAAAGATTTGATTCATTCAAAAGTGCCAATACCATTTCCTTTAACTCCTCTCTTTCAATGTACCATGTTTGTCTCAAATCATACAACCTAAAAGCAACTGCAAAAATCACTTTTCCCACTTCAATAAATAATAAGCTATATATATGGTAACATTGGCTGAAGAAAAATCAATGAATTTCATCTTACATGCAATTTTGTCTTCTAAAGGTGTGTTTGGATGAAAAACACCAAGAGATCTAACGAATTCGCCAAACTCAATAAGTCAAAAATCTATATAAAGAGAAATTATCAATTGTGAAAAAGAACAAGAAACCAAACAAGTTTATACCATATAGAGCATATGAATCAGTTATATATACTAATTACCCTGTCAGCAAACAGATTCTTTTGATTTTCATTTCTAAACAGTGCTAGCTGAAATTCTTCCTGAAAGTAAAAATGCACCAGAAGTCATTATTAAGTAGCTTAATTAATTAAGGAGATTTAATCTTAAACTAAAACACTAAAATCACCTTGTGAATAAGACCATCTTGAATAATTGAATTGCTTGACTTCAAATAGAGTTCATACAATGCATCTACTTCACTCACAGTAACTACAGAACAAAACTTGATTCAATCAGCATATTATAGTGATTAATTGAATTAATTAATCGACTAATATATCATTTGGAACAGAATTACTACCAGTTAATGATGATGGATACTCACAAGGTGTCTCAGAAGCAAGAACGGTTGGATCTTCATAACCTGGCGTTTTAACTTTCTTTGAATTTGAAGTTGAACAATAGCAACCCATTCAATTGAACTACCACAAAATTCACACTCATTTTTCTAGAAAATTCAGAACCACCAAACTTCAACGTGATTCAGCTACGTTGTTTGTTAGTTTGATTTATATATGAAAATGTGAAAAGTTGAAAACAACATGCAGACATAAAATACACTTTAGCTATATTATAATCGCTATATAGGAACCTATGGCTATTTTAGTTTGCAGAAAAAGTCAAAGAAGATCAAGAAAGAAATTAAAAATTAGCTTTTTTTTTTTTTAATATTTTAAAGGAAGAAACAGGAAATACAATAAAATTGTTAATAAAATAGAAGAAATTTTAGGGTTTTCAATATAATGACAAAAGTGTATAGAATAAGGATTATAATAGAATATAAATATACCCTTGTAAATGATGCCATATAAAATAACCCTTGTAAACCCTTCAAAGACAAACAAAGAGTTAGTTACATACCTAGAAGAGCCATCTTCAGTAGAAATAAAGCTCATTGGCAGGAAGAATCTAGAATAGAACCGGTGTAATCAAGAGATTTTTTGGAAGCAAGTTTCTGAACTAAGGTCTGAACAGTTGCAGAGAGGAAAGCACTTCCTATCATAGTTGGCAAAGCATATAGTCAAGAGAGTGTGTAACTAACTCTTTGTAGTAACTTTGTGTAACCTAGAATAGTCAAGATAGTAACTCCCCAAACGAACAAAGCTCGATTGAACAACATTATTTTTGTTTCAGTTTCAA